>NC_086178.1:77841225-77846225 GCF_023053635.1 Elgaria multicarinata webbii | reverse complement strand
AATAGTTTTATTGTTACTACCATCAACCTGTTATTAATACGCTGCCCTCTGGAGTTAGATTTCCATCTGATTGATATTAGGAAAAGGAGAGGTGACAGGGGAGGGAAATGTTTCAGTGTTAGCCCAATTTTATTTTAAAACAAGCTGGAGGATTAACTTTGTAACACCGGTGACAAGAAGAAAAAGCAACTGTTAATCTTGATGCGCTGGGATTGAAAGTGGCTTGTGTTTTTCTGATCTTTCCTTTACCCTTTTAAAATGGGATGATTTAGTCTCCCCAGACGTTTATTTGGGATGTAAAAGTTAAATGTGTTGAGGTGAAAAGTCATCTTGTTCTCCACTAGTCCGGATTCACCTCACAGTCCCCCATCTCCATAATTCAAGCTCTATGCTCCAGGGGTCACCCAAACCTGTCCATTTTCCCTGAGATCAGCTCCTGTTTCTTCCTCAAACCTCTGTCATCCCTTGTAAATAACATAATTACAAGCAGGTCTTTATTAAATTATTTAACCTATCTTGGTCAACTTTCTGGAGGATAAGTACAGTGTTATCAGGACTCCTGCAAGACAATTACAGTCAAAACAACCCCCACCCAAAGCTGCCTATTAATAGTTGGATGGCTCAACTTTAAAAAAAATCAAAAACATTTCCCCCCCAGAGAGACACTTTTGGTGGTTTTTCAGTTTGTTTCCACCGTTTTTGGGAACTGAGGTTTCCACACATGTAAAGTAGGGGGACATGTGCCCCTCCAGAAAAATAGAATCCCGGTGGTGGTATTCTTATGTAAAATTCCAAGTACATTTTTTGCTCTTTATAAAAGTGCATGAAGAGAAGAAAGAGGTGTTTTCTCTGCTATATCTTACAACAAAAAACATGAAAATTTAAAAATAATAATCAAAACAAAAGGCAGGCTTTCCAAACCGCTGGCCTGGGACACAATTCTAGCTTGTTAAGTTTTCAAACATTCTTTCTTTCTATTCTCTTATAATCAGAAAGTTTTCAGTGATCTTGACAAAAATAGGGTTAGATTTAAATGCCTCCAGTAGTAAATGAGTGGTGTTCTTTTGGACAAAACCCGATCTGACAGGCAAACTCCAGTCGTCTGACAAAGACGGAGGCATTGTGCCCTCCAATAATTATTTCAATAGGTTACAGAGAAGCACCCTTTTAAACTCTGGAGCGCTCTCTAACTGACAATGTCTTTTTATTTCCTTTGTACATAGCAGCTAAATGTTTTCGGAAATCGCTGTAGGCTAATTAAGAGGGTACTATAGGCAGCTCTGTAAGTTTCGCTATTCTCGAATAAAGGAGGGAGAGAGAGAGAAAGAGAAAAGGAAAGAGGCTAACATTTTCAAGCACGCTTTTATTGGTAATTGAAGCTACGGACCTTTGCAGTAGCTCCAGTGCTGAAAATACAGGCTTTTAATCTCTCTTCGCTGACGGGGAAGAAAGGGGGGGGGATAGCCCAGTAACTGATCAAAGAGTCAATGGCGCTGAACCGACAGTTTATGGATTTCTGTTGGTGCTACAAAATAAAAAATAAATCACATCTAAATACGCGGATTCATCAGAGGCGAAGTAACAATCACCAGAAGTTATATGGCGTGCTGCAACAACAAACATTTGCAGCCACTGACTGCTTGTTATGTCTGCGGTGTCATATATTACTTCAGGCTTTTCCAGACGATACCTGCTTTAGAAGGTTACTACTTGGAAAACTAGGCCATGTCCCGGCTTCAGTGACTAGGACTTTTGCAGGCTTTCTTTGGAAAGGACACCGCTACCCATCCTGGCATTGTCAACAAGCAAAAAGTGGCCCAAAGTGGGTATAAAATACAGTCGGTAGGTGGGCGAGAGCGGGGGCCTGCCTTCCTCCTCACACTTGTGGCGGGGAAGGAGTGACGGTGGAGGTGGTAATGGCGGGGGCTGAAGAGGTAGATGCGGTGGGAGATCCTTCTTCCTCCTTGTCTCCACCTCACAGGCTGTTTGCTAAGAAGGCGAACGAGCTTGCAGTAATGGCAATGGAAGCAAGTGACCTCATGGAGCACAGACGGCTGAGGCCCAGGCTGCGCGAAGGGAAAAAAAGGGGTGGGGGTGGGGAGGCGTAGCAGCCGAGGCAGGCAAGGAGGGAGAGGCACCCCTTGGTTGGGGGCGGTAGGGGTTTGTGGAGATTCACAGCTAGCTGCGGCCTTCTGGAGGGAGAGAAGAGAGGCGGCTTCAGCGCAGCGCTTGTGTCCCTAGTTCCGTCGCGGTGAAGGGAAACCGGCGCGCGCGGGAAACCTCTCCAGGGCAGCCTGGGAGGAAAAATGCAGCGCGCGCGAACTGCTCTCTCTCATTCTCCAGGGGAGGCCGGGCTGGGGGAGGGGCAGGAGCGGCTAGAGAGCAGAGCGGAAAAGCCTTTCCACGAGCTGGCTAGTGCAGCCAGGCTGCTGCTGCTGCTGCTGCTGCTGCTGCTCACAATCCGGTCAGGCACGACGGTTCCCCTAAGTCTGGAGAGCGGAGGGGGTGAGAGACAGAGAGCGCGCACGAGAGAGAGGGGGAGAGAGAGAGAGCGAGAGAGAGAGAGAGAGAGCGCACCTATAGCTCCACACCATCTGTTAGAGCCTCTGCTCAAAACCCACTCAACCGTGTGCCCAGACACACTTGCCTTTTTTACCCAAGAAAAATCATTGTTAGCAGTTTCAAAATAAACACCAGATTGCCCATTAGCACTTTCTTCCCCAAATATCAGGCCGATAATAACCATATTGCTGTGCACGCTTCTGGGATTCCTCAAGGCGGTTAGACACTTCTTGTTTTGATCAGGAAAAGCGGGGGGGGGGGGTGTAGAGGGGAAGAAAAAACGCTTTCCTAACTACTTCAAAATGCGCCTTAACCCGCTGTACGGGCGCTATTTGAGAAGGAATGCCTTGTAAATATATAGGCAAGGGCCACAGCAGCAGCGGAGGGGAACCCCTCTTTCTCCTGTGAAAGGCAGACTCCTCTACATCTGGTCCCGTCTATTGTACTGCCCTTAGTTGCTGGCGTTGAAAAGCATTGGCGTTACCACAAAAAAGTGTTGGGGTGTCCCATGTTTAGGTTGCTACGTCTAATTAATACACCGCTCTTGTCTTTTAAAATGATGCAATGAACTTAGTGCTGGGGGCGGGGGGAGGATAACAGGCTTGGATCATAATCTCTGCATGAGCAATAGCCATAAAGCCCTTCTAATGAGCGAGTAACAAGCCCCAAACTTAACAAAAATACAATAAAATAAAATTGGCAGGCTGTATTCTTTAGCCGTTGAGAGCGTTCTAAGGTCTCACTGTAAAGACTGGAGAGTTAATAATCTAGTAACTGAAACTTTTGAAAACCAATGCTGTCCAAACGGCTCTTTTCTGGAGTCCAAAACCCAAGGCAAAAGCTTTGTGCTTTTAGGTAAGGAATAATGTTTCTTTTGGTGCTGTTTGTTAATGCAAACCCCAGGAGGTGTATAAAGTATAGCACTAACGCTTCTAATTGGAATAACATGTTACCACAAATATATATATATATATATATATATATATATATATATATATATATATATATCCTTTTCTTTTCATTTGCAGCATTTACTGACATAGCCTTTAAAAAGATAAATTGAAAGAAAAACAAACAAACCCAGCAATCCACCACCACAGCTTTTTGGCTGTGTCAAAGTGTGCATGCAAGACGAAAGTCGATCACATCCAACTGATTCCCTGTAGGGAAATGCCTGCCTTGGAAAAGGCCCGATTTTAAAAACCTGGATCGTACAGTGCTCCTATTGGTTTTTCATACGGTTTTTCTCTCTCAACATGGGCTGCCTCGCTGAGCCCAAATGGGAATGGTGTGGAAAGAAATATGAGGGACTAATATATAGGGAAGAAAGAGCAATTTAAGTCTTAATTGAGGTTCCCTCTCTCTTACAATTCTTTATTTACTTTTAAAGACAAAAGCAAAATCAGCCACCACTTCGCCTGCCTGTGAAAGTGCGGCAGATTTGCCTCACGCAGATTTCCAGCTGACAGTTGCTCACAGGGACGCTTATGTTATTCATTTATTTATTTGGTTTTGTTTGTTCAAACCCTCACTTGCTAAGACCTGGATTTGTGTAACGAATCGGTGTGGCTATGCCGGGGCATATTTGGAATATTCTGCTAGTTTTACACACACCAACTGAGATGAGTGAGACTTATTCCCCGGAACAAGTGTAACTGGAGCAGCTTTCAGTGAACGCAGAAGATGTGAGAAATGGGTACAGGCAGGAGCTGTGGGCCCGGGCGGCGTGGGGTGCGGAGGTGGGAGAGACAGGCGACTGAGAGGCGAATAAACCCTATTATGCCCCAAACCTAAATACATCTGCTTGAAAGAGGTGGCTCGTTGACTCCAGTCCAAGACAATGTGGTTAGGGTGAGGATTGCCAGGCTGCTGCAATCCCGGAAAAGGTTCCTTCGCCTCAGTGTCAGTCCTTCCGCCCGCCTCCCCTCCCCGCTCAGCTTGAGAAAAGGGAAGGCATGAGGGGAAATAATGTGTGACGTTGACAAATGGTTCTTTGACAGGTAAGCAAAGAGTGAAATAGATCATTAAGCGAAATATTTTATCCCCCACTCTTCCCTCCCTCACTCCCCGTCCCCCCCCCCCGCGCCTAATTTAATGTTTTAATGTCGTGAGTGTGGTGAAGCTGCGCAGAAAAGCCCTTGGCCGGGGCGCGCGGGAAACATGACAATGGGTTGGATCCAGACTTAGTTATGTGTAGGGGAGATCCATTGGAATCAATGGGACTGAAGTCTCTCCTGGCGAAATTAAGCCTCGTTGATTTCGATGGGTCTACTCGGAGCTTGACTAACTCTGGATCCAACCCAGTACGAATGAATACATACGTAGGTTCTTTTCGCGCCACACACACACACACAAACACACAGAGCCACCGGGTTTTGTAGTTGTATGAAGTTCCTAAAGCAAGGCTGGAGCAGTGGCAGCCACGCCGCGTGCTCGTC
>NC_086178.1:77826225-77836225 GCF_023053635.1 Elgaria multicarinata webbii | reverse complement strand
CTCCCCTGGAGTGTTTTATGTATTTTAGCTACATTTTTCTCTTGAAAATATTTTATAAGAAGTAGTTGTAACTGTGTTAATGCATTTTGAGACGCTATTTTGCTTTTTTAAATTATGTGCTCCATGTAACAGATACAGAGCACAAAAACAATAGTATAACGTAATTATAACCAAAGGGATGCCTCCAAAAAAGTGTCTATGGGAAATTAGACTGCCCCAAAGAAAGTCAAAGAACAGGAAAAAAGAAAAGAAAAAGCCCTATAGTTTTATGTAGGACTTCTGAAAAGGATGGTAGTATCATTTTCATAGTGGAATAATGTTTTCTGGGAAAGCACAAAAGCAGATGTTCCTCATTAGGAACACCCATTGTCTACATATCACAACTATGAAGAGATAAATCTATCCTATTTCACCCATACATTCCAATGGCTGTAAATGATTACAGGATGCCGCTATAACTGCTAAACCAAAACCACACTGTGTGCTAAAATAATTCTTTTCTGCCATCATAATATTTTATTGGAAGGTATGGAAATTCCTGGTAAGAGACATCCTCTTGATTTTTCCTTTCCTTGTTTGGCTTGAATCTATATGAAAGCTTCAGTGTCCAACTGTTGAAAACTGAAGAGACTGATTGTGAAAGAACATGGGAAGACAGGGTTACATTACTATCACAACATTAAGAAGCAACTTGCTAGTAAAACAATGGCAGTTCTGCTTGTGCACACTGAATGAGCTTGCAAACTATTGCTGGCATCATTTTTCCAGATGGTACTATCACAGTCGTACTGCTAGTTGGCATCTCTGTGGGTAGTAAATACTCTCCCTCCCCAATAAATCTGGCATTATTCTATAGAGTTTAGAAGACTTATAATTCCAAGTGTGTTCTACTTTTCTGTATAAAAGCCAGACATCTGCTTATCCCATTTTCTTTCATACAGAGTTTGGAATAGATTTAGTTTTGTGGGGGAGGGGAAAAAGTTTTGTCATATTTAACAGCTGCTACAAACTTTCAGCCTTGTGGGCTCTTAAAATACTTTTTAGCTGACCTCAGATTTTATACATAATTGACATTGTTTGAAGGGAAAAATGACCCTCTGTAGTTAACCTTTCATTGTCTCTATGTAACTTCTTGTTGTCTTCATGTTGTGCTTTAGTATGAAACAAAACTTGATGGCTTCTACATCTTTCAGAAAGGTGACAAAATTATCAAGCTGTTTCATAAATTAGGTTTCCAAGAAATAGCTTTATTTCAATTGTAGCTAAAGTTTGTTCTTTCAAAGTAATTGTAGAATGGTAGCTGAAGACTGATTGGATATGTTTTTTTTTTTTAGTCAACAGTGTTTCCTTTCACTTCCTGTCACAAAGGTCAAAGAAAGCTGACCTTTGCTGGCAGTCCTAGTCACTGAATTATTCATGTGATTGACTTTTTGTCAGTGCACACAGTTGTGCTGTGGGACATTTTATTCATTTACCTCATTTAAAGAGCCTTTCTGCACCTGTTCAAGTATTAATATCATGTAATTTGGGCCTAATGCCGATTTTGCTGAACACTCATTATATTTTTTATTAGCTATATTTCCAAACGATTATGTATGATTATTACCAAGCCTTACAAACAGCAATGGGTTATTCCCTAGACCTTTACATCTTCTTGTCAGGTTGTTTTCAGAAGCAAGAAGGATAAACATTTGACCAGTCCCAATGTTTTTATTCCTACTGCATATCCAACCAGAGAACTTAAAGCTTTTCCCTTATGGCTTTGTGAAAGCATGATTAAATCCAACTCTGCAGAAGCTGTACAAATGCCAGCATTTATAAGGTCAACGCTTTTGTTAAAAATGCTATGTAAATGAGGATCTGCAAAAAGGGACATTAAATAAAATTAAATTCATTGTCTTCTTTAATGTCATTTACATTTTGGCTAAGCCCTGGCCTGTCAAGGAGGATTTTAAAAATAATTTTAATTACACATCATTTAGGGATCCAAGGTTGTCTATTCAGTAGCATTTGGATAACCTGCAAAACGGTGACTGTTTATTAACTTCTTAAATGACAAGTTGTCATTTAATCTGCATAATGCAATGAAAACCATACAATTTATCATAAAATTTTCATTCTTAGGTTTCTTTAAGGAGTGTATGTAATTACTGCAGAATAGGCCTAAGAATTCTTTTTTCTTTGACTGTGATTTTGGTTTTGTGACATGTAGTTCAAAGACCATTCCTAAAGTTGCAGCATTTCTGAGTGAACAGTATTTTATTTTGTTATAGAAAGTTTGCATTGATAACAAAGATGTACTAGCAGCTCAGATTAATAGATATGGCTGCAAGTGGCATACTTCTGGGTAGAGAGTGTCAATTTTACTTTGAGGTGCATGGTTGTAGGGATTATTTGGATAGTTTATGAGTAAATTGATTATCGTATTCTTGATATAAAGGTATAGCAAGTATATCCAGTGGAGTTACACATGATAAGGATGCTTCTGAAGTCAGCAGTGAAACTCCTATTGATTTTAATGCATCTATTCTACATCAAATATCTGTGCAATATATGGTTGTGTAGTGGGAAAAATGAACTGAATATGGGAAATGGTTTAACATGGCAACAATGCACTTATTATTCTAAAAGAAATGTGTGAAGTTATTATACTGCAAATTTTCTTTCTTTTCTTCACAACCTAAGACTTGAAGTAGGTCTGCTGTAGTCAGCTACACTGCATTTGAAACTCCTCTACTCAAATTGCTGGGAGAGTGAAAGCCTTGTGTGCTTTTGTTCCCAAACTCAGCAAGGAGGAATAGAGATAGCTCAGGGCGGGAGTGGAGATGTGGGGACATCTGTGGTGTATGAAAAGAAAAAGAAGGGGTAACAGAATTAGGGGTATAGAGATCTGCGGTGGTGAAGACAGAGGAGCAAGCATGATAGAAAACAGAAAATAAAGGGCAATGGCGAGACCTGTGAGATGAGGAATGTACTAGGTAGGTCAGAAAAAACTGTGGAGTGGGAAGAAAAGAGGGCTGTAGCCTTCAGTTGGGTGTCCTTAGAAATCTTATCAAAAGTGCAAAACCAGGGAAAAGTTGGTAACAGAGATGGATGTAGAAGGGGGTACAGGGCCATGAGAATGCTATGGGTGGGTGGGTAAAAAGTGGTGATAGCTAAGAAATTGAGGATACAAAGTATGGGGTGGGTGAGAGACATGTGTTAATGGTGGAGAGATAGAAAGAGCACATTATGGAGTGCTGAGAGAGAGAGAGAGAGAGAGAGAGGACATTTGGAATGGAGGTAGAGAATGAGGAAGAATTTGGATAGATATGTGGTAGTGGTAGTTCTGATAGATATGTGACAGCGAAGAGTGAATTACGGGGTACAGAAAGAAAAAAATAGATTCAGGAATGGGTTAAAAAGAAAACATTGAGGTAAAATTGTTACTGCTTTTCTGTGGTTATTGCAGTGCATCCCTCCTGAATTAGTAAAAATATAGAAGTGGCCCTTACTGATTTGAGTTGGACATCCCTGGTCTAAATCAAGCTATAAAGATTACAGTTTAACATTAGCCAGGCATAATCTATAACAGTAACCACATCTGAAACCACAGTTAATTAAGGCTGCAATTGCATACATACTTACTTGGGAGTAACCCTCATTGAAACAATTGGACTTACTTCTAATAAATATGTACAGAATTGTGCTGTAAATTACCTAAATATTAAAATGCTAGCTACAGTCACTTATATGCGTCTTTCAAATTTGTCTTAAATAAATCCCTGTTGTATTAACCAATGGGGTTTTCAAGTAGCTTTCCCATCCTGCCATACTTGCTTTTTCAATGGAACTAAATGCATTTGCATTGCCTTCAGTACAAGTAGTATGCAAAAGAATAATAAAGTAGTGTGTTTGTGTGAGAAAGGAAAAGTGGGGGAAGGGATTTAAGCAAAGCTGTCAAAAACTATTCTACAAGAAGTATCCTGATACAAACCATCTGCTGCTTCTGTTAGAGCCTTATCAGGTGAAAGGCAAAGATACTGCCAGAGCCTGTAATTTTGTTAGGATGCCTTTGATGAATTGGATTAGGTTATGGAAAAATCTTTTAAGCCCAGAGTTCTGGTACACATGCATACAGGAAGTAAATATTATCTATCAATGGATAATTGAAAAAAAAATAACTGAAGGACCACTTGTAAGATAAGCTGTTGCAATGAAACATTTCCAATAACAAAATTATGACAAATTTTAGTAAAATAATTTCAATTAATAACTTCATTATGTACAAAAACTGAAATAAGATTAGGAAAAAGGATAGCTTTGGTTCACAAACAACATAGATGCAACAGTGTTCCATTACTTTTGCAAAAGTGGTGAATAATTTATTAGACATGGGAACCCAAGGGGTTAAATGTGGCACTGGGAGACATGTTTGGAGGAGATGGAAATTCCAAGCTCTAACGATGGAAATTGTCACTGCAGATGCCAGGAAGTGATTGACAAGCAGGGCTACAGGAAGTGAAAACTCAGGGAGCTTAACCTGTACTTGGCAAAGCTTCCAGAGCTTACACACTAAGAAAATGAAAACCATTCACCTCGGTCAGACTGCCAGAATACAAGCTCTTCTTGTTTGTTTATCTTAATAGCAAATCTTACAAAAATGTTTGTGGTCAAAACCATTAAAATACATACACACACACACACACTCATATTGCATTGCACTGCACTTATTAATGTTTTGAAAATAAAGATATGGCCACAATTTGGAAAACAGCCAAAGGTGTAGAATTTTACAGGTCAGTGGTATAACTTTGAGATTCATGACTTTTATACATACACTTCACAAACTGGTTTAAGTTAATCAAGATTTAATGTGAAATGGTATAGGTTTTGGTTAATTCATCTAATTGATTAAATATATAAGGAGATGTTCAGATATGATTATCATGTTCTGTTTATGAAGTACCACTTATTTCTCTTAGAAAAGAAAAATAAATAAATCATGAATAGCATCTAATAAGTTGGAAAGTGACATATTTTATAGACTTTGCACATTCTATCAAGTCGGAACTAGGGGAAAGTACTCTCCATCTCCCCGTCCCCTCTTTTTTATGTATGTATATATCTGTATAAACCTACATACACACACACAAATCACACACACACACAAACAACTGCTATTGTCAGAAGATACCATTTATTTTATGTACTTCTGGTGCAAGGACACCACATTTAACAGAGAACAGGGTGCTTGTTTCTAAACATTTCACAGCCAGCAAAGTGACCAGAGCTAATCATCATCTGCTTGTGGTGCCAGGAGTTTATAAAATAAACGGCATCATCTGACAACAGCAGTAAGGATAGTGTTGTGTTCTCCCAATAGTTAGGAAATGAGTTTAACATGTGTGGAAAGGAAGAAGCTTGCATTTGTGTTGTTGTAAGACATGTAGCACAGGCCTGGGTAGCGGAAGAAGTCGGCTCCAGCTTGTCTATAGTGAAAGACGAAACACGGTTACACATCTGGTGAGAAAGAACAGTTCTTTTGCCAAGACAGCTCTCTCTCTCTCTCTCTCTCTCTCTCTCTCTCTCTCTCTCTCTTTCTCTCTCTCTCTCCTGCAGCTTGAAAGAAACTATTTTGATAGAAACAAAACCATGGGGGTTGGGAAAGATTGTTAGCGGTATTGAGTCCACAAGAAAACCACTGGACTTAACGATAAAGGACTTGGAGCACTGTTGGAGATGGGATGGGGTTAAGTTCAGGAACCTGGTATAATCCTTGGGAAGTGCTTAACTAAGCATTATCATCATTTCACAAGAACTTCTAAAGAACATTAAAAGGATATTTGGGATGCAATCCTATACCTACTTACCTGGAAGTAACCCATTGAACCAAACGGGGCTTACTTTTGAGTAGACATGTATAATGCTTGGCTGCTAGGGAGCAATTAATCTATGCATTAGTTGTGTTATTGCAAAAGAGATACACTTTTAGTGTGATCTAGAGTAGATGGTTTTAATTGTATGTACAAAAGAACAATAAATGCATCACTGGGTTGCATTGCTTTGGGAACGTAGGAATATATAGATACTAAGTTTAATTGGGTTTATTCACAATATCCTCGACTTTACTCAAAAATAAAACAATAACTCCCTCGTCGCACATGTACACACACACACACACAGAGTTAAGCCATGTTATATCATAGGTATAGCCAAGTTGTTAAGTTTAGTAGATAGATAGCATTGTCTTTTGTTTTAAATAGCTACCAAAAAATTGAAGTGACCTTTATATTGTGTACAGATTGTCAGGAATTGCTCTTTTCCAATCCAAACTGGGTTATTTCTTCTAGAAATTTACACTTATGTGTTGAGATCCATGAGATTTTGACAAGAGGCATGTTATCTACAACCAATCCAATTTTTTTTATTATTTCAATGTTGTATTTTTGTGCAGATTTTATTATGTTAGCAACCATGTGTATTTCTATTGGAAGGGAAGACATGATACAAATGTATTAAATAAATCAATTGTGGACGAGTATAAATATATGAGCATTTTCTCTCCCCAACTCCCTTTGATCATGTGGGCACATGAATGCAACTGCAACCATTTTTGTGAATCAGGCAGTTGGAAAAAGTGTAAGTAATTCATGGAAATGGTTATAGATGTCTCCATTTACCCCTTGTTCATCTGGTCATTTCCCACTGCTGTTATGTAAGCATATACACAATCCTATTGAAACAAAAGCTATATTCGTTTACATGTGTGAACTAGACCTGTGTTGGTTATAGGGGAAAAAATTCTCAAAATCTTCATAGAAACAGTGATAGATTATGGACAGAAAATTGCTGAAACCTATGCCAGCATCCACTCTCACGGACTCCTCATTTTAAGATGCTATGAGTTTTCCCTGAGTGAATCCCAAGTGCAAAGTTTCAAATTTATGAAAAATAATAATAACATAAAAGCCAGGGCCAGGATATGAAGGGCTGGGTGCTGCATTTTGTGTGTGCCATGGTGTGTTTGAGCCTCACTGCCCTTTAAGGAGGCAATCCCTTGAACTGCATTACAAGCAGTTTTTGAATTATATGGGGACTTCAGGATGCAATGCAAAGAGGGGTGGATGGGAGACCACAGTTCTGGCATAGAAGTACGTGTATACTCCAAACAAACTCCTTAGCTCCTGACGTAGGCCTATGGTTTAGGCCATTGTGAATTGGAAAGTCTCACCGTCTTTTTATACATTGACAATATTTTTGAGTCGTTAGTGTATTTAAATATGTAGCTAAGTCATAATGAAGCATATAAAAGCAAAACATTATATACCAGGCTGTACGTTTACAAATGGTAAAAGGGATAAGTAATAAAATTCCACAATTGCTCAAAAATTACTTGCAGAGCTGCACTACATGATCAAGGGAATCGCATGGGAGAGCTTTAGGAAAATTTGAAGAGCGTATGAAGGATGGCAGGTTTGAATGTTGCCCCATTTAAAATGGTATTCTTTCTAAGTATGATTGAGTTACATAATTTACAGTGCAATCTTATACATGTTCACTTAGACGTAAAATTCACTATGTTCAATGGGGCTTACTCCTACTTATTTGGGAGTAAGCCCCATTGAAAGCAATAGGACTTACTTCTGAGTAGACATGGCTAGGATTGCAATATTAGGCATATAAACTCTCTCAATAGTTAATGAGCTTCTTCTCAAGCTGTTTTAGTTTAATTCCCCCACGAGCCCAGTCATGATATACTACATTCTGTAATCAGGGAATTTTGTTTCCCCCATCTCTTAATTTTTGATCTTAGTGTATTGTTATGTGGTATTCTTCCTTGTTTTTAATATTTTCAACTTTATTTCAAAATAAAATTTCATGTGAGGATGAAAAAGAAAAGTCACATGACAGGAAAAAAGCTCAGCTAAGCCTTCTTCATGGCATTCTACACTTCTTCATTAAAAGAAAGGGAGGAACAATCAAATGTGTGATTTCCCCCCACCTGCCATCTTTAGAGGTACAGCCCAGCAAGAGCTACACTACCTGATTCTTCTGATTGTGTCATTTGGCTCTAAGGGTATGCCCATACTGGCATTCTTTTACAGATTTTGTGCATCGGCTTCCTGCAGCGTGCAATCACCCTGCAGGATCTGCAGTACACTCCAGCTCCAGGGTTGAGGATCCATATTGCAGAGAGAAATTGAGGCTGGAGACAGAGGATAATTTTCAAGAGAGTTGATATGATAGAGGTATTGTTTCATGTGTTACACACACATATTTCTTTTGTCCTACTGTCACCCCTGGTCAAATAGTTTTTTGAAATGGATGATCATTTTTTTCAGAGATTGAAGGTGGTATGAGAAACGCACTTTTACCTCTGGTGTTATCCCACTATCACCATCAGCACTCTGAAAAAGCTACCATTTCTCTCCCACCTTAGATGCAGTACATCTGCATGCTTTCTGGAGCAACATTCACAGTAACTGCTCCAAATGGGAGCTGTGAAAAGTGGGGGCAGGGGAAACCTACATCTCTCTTAAAAGAACTTGCTAGGGACTCAGGGAAGTGTGGAATGGAAGCAGGACACTCACAAGTGACAATTCAACACTTAAAACTCTGAGGATCTCCTTGCTAAATGGGCCATCTTATCCCTATTTCCCATCCTGTCACTGTCAAAAGGTGCGGAAATTAGCCTTTATGCAGTCTCATCTTGTGAATTTCCTTGACGGCTGAAACATACAAGGATATTGAAAAGGGAAGGCTACACATCTGACAGTCACATGTGCACACTTGCACAATTGTGAAAAACTGATAAAAAAATTACAAACATATTGGTACACATTTCTGGGGTTGAATTTTTTTTATTATGGTCCCATGAGCACAAATTTCTAGGGCAGGAGGCAGGAAAAAGCTGGGGAACAAAAAGGTGTAATGAATGGAGTGGGTAGACAAGATGGGTTCTTTTGTGAAGGACAATGGGATGTTGGCTGGAGACTGAGGAGAGGAAGAACAACCCGCTCTGCATAATTTAATTGCAGGATGGGTTGTTGTGTCGTGCGAACCAGCCCATTGGCTACATTCCACTCTTTTCTTTTTTTGTTTAGCTATAAAGCAACGTATAACCATTCTTTCTCCACCCAGTAGCATCAGTGTCAGGAAGATACAGGCATGATATAAGATTATTGTTTTTTCCACATCTGTCTAGTTTTAGAGAAAAGTCCTATCATTTTCTTTTTGGAAAAAATAGTAGTGCTTGCTTAACTATTAAATCTGTGGCATGAAAGTTACATAGTGATGGTTGTTTAGTTCAAAAGGAACTTGATTGCATAGCAAATATACCAAAATGTATTTTATAACTGAGAATGTTTTTCTTCACATTTGTTACACTGTCCCTTTACACATAGATATGGACTGTGAATGTGATCCAGAGAGCTATTTTAGTTGTACCTAATGGCTTCAGCATGCCAAGTAGAACATTTGACTCTCCCCTTTTGAAGAGTAGACCTCCATGAAATAACAAATAACACAAAGACACCTCATTTTTAAAAGTGATTGTCTATATCATGCAGGGGGTGGGACTATTCATGAAACTCAAGCCCATAGTTCTGCTAGGTGTGCAGGCACAGTTGCATTTTCTTGGGTTATTGAGATACAAGCCATTGTTTGGGTGATTTATTTTTTGTAGAAGTCAGAAAGTTTGCCTTTAAGTAGCCTAGTTTATTTCTGCAAGTTATCATTTAGAGTTCTGAGTAGTGAATTGGATTGCCTGTTTTACAGCGTAAAGCAAAATGATTAAACAATTAGTGATAACACAGAACAAGCTATAGTTAGATATGAAATTAATTCTGGGTAGTTGTTTTCTCCTTGGGTTTAATAAATTAAACTACATTTTTTTCTAATTGCCAAACAAAATGTTAGGCCAGCTTTAACCATTCCTGACAGTAAAACACAACATAAAACCTGCTGAGAGTTATATGTGGTATTTAATACGAGACAGAGTAATGCAAGGGTTTTTATG
>NC_086178.1:77766225-77821225 GCF_023053635.1 Elgaria multicarinata webbii | reverse complement strand
GTCAAATTATAACATTAACAGTTAAAAGCCTGAGAGAATAAAAGGTCTTTGCCTGGTTTCCAAAAATAGCAGGGGAAGCCCCAGGTGAGACTTCCTGTAGAAAGAGTTCCATAAATGAGGCACCACCTCAGAGAAAGCCCTCTCCGCAGTCTCCACCCACCTCCTCTCTAATGGCAAAGGCTCAGTGCACAGGCTCTTGGGGCTATAAGCTCTCCTTCAGGTATCCTGGTCTCAAGCTCTCTAGGGGCTTTAAAGGCAAGCACCAGCACTTCTCAGAAATAGACCAGTGACTAGTGGAGATGTTACAGAATCTGTGAAATAAGTTCCCACCACCTGACTGTATGTGCATTAGGCATTTTAACAAACAGTTAAATGAAAGACAGATTCAAAAGTGTTAATGTCAATAAACAGGACAACATTCAAGCTGAAGCATATTGCCTTTTCTAAGCTTTTATATTCTTTAACTCCTTGCTGGCTTCTTTTGGCAACTAAATGATCTCACCCATTGCTTCCAAGTATTGTTAAGGCCAGGACCATCTGAAAGAAATTATCCAATCTTTTACATCCAGAGGTTTACAGTTATATAATGATGGAGAAAACCACAAACCCCACGGGATGGCAAATTTTAGAGATACTTTTAAAATGAAATTATCCAAGCTAACTTACAAGACAACCTTCTTGTACTTAAGACAATAACTGCAATCTGGAATTAATTTTTTTTTGTGATAGGGCAGATCCAATTTGCTTCTTTAACTGTTGATTAAGGAATCATTTCTACAAGGCTGTCCCCTATAAGTATTTGCTGTTTATTTGTCTGTGGAAAGCTGCTGGAATCCCCTTCAATTGGGATGGCTTGGTCAGACATGGCTGTAATGAAGAGCAGTCTGGCAATATTCAGTTCCTCTGACGGGGCTTGTTTGTGTTGAAGGAATAGTTTGCTTTTTTAGCAAAAGCTGTGCCTGAGAAATCATTGGCCATCACGCAGATGCTGCAATTTCAGGATAGAGTATAGAAACATTCTTATTTATCTCATATATTTCAGTATTAAAAATTGCACACAAACGCTGATAAAAATCAAGATCAGGTTGAAATAATTGAATCTACACATATACTTCAAACACAAGTAATCTCTGACACAAGAATGAGTTGAGGCTGCATAGAATAGGGTTGGTGGTATGAGCTCTAGCACAGACATTTAACATTCCATGTAGTTTTAAAATAACCTAAACACATTTCTATGTTTAGGTAACTAAAATAATAATTTGTATATAAAAGCAGGTTTTAGGGATTCTAAAATATATTCAGACATTTGTACATTAAAACATGTATAGCACAGATTTGTACTGATTGTACTTCCTTGGAACTTTTTAATATATCTTTTTTATTTTAAAGCATATTTCAACCTATCACAATTCTATAAAATATTTTTTATCATAAGCCACCTTGAAAATTTTATAATTGAAAGCTGGGATATAAAAGTTTAAAACAAAATATAAACTTTGAGAAAGCTACAGTTATATAACATTCCATAGAAGAAACTACATTGATTCAGAGGGTCCCTCTTTAAGAGAAATGATTTCATTTTTTAAAATATCTGTTGGAGAAAGCCCATGAATGTATGTATTTTCTGATCTAAGTTGTTTGTTGGTATATCTACTGAGCCCAATAGGATGACAAGCTACATCTCCTTACTTCAGTGCTGGAGTAGACTCTGTCCTTTACTGGGATATAGTCATTGGTGGGGCTGCCTGGTTCTATGTAGTAAATGATGTGGTGCAAGGGTTGTCTTGGTTACCACTGATGCTATTTCATAGATGGCATTAATGGCTGTCGGAATTGTATTGTATACATGTGTAAAATCCCACCACTGACCTTTCTTGCTGTCACATTGGCTGGATTTGGACGACAAGATAATCAACGGGGAGGGGGGAAGGCAACTGTCGGTCGAGTTGATTATTGTGTCGTGGGGGGGGACATACAACACACACACAACTGAGAGTACGCTATTTCACCATTTTAAGCAATGGAGAAAAACAACTGGCTGCTCCGTTGCTTATCAAATAATCAGTTGATTAAGATGTTATGTGGAGGGCTCCCCCCTTCGTCGAGTGCACTGTTCCATTGGCCATAGAGTTCTCTGGCAGGAGCAGCTGAAAACACCCCGGCTGCTCCTATATGGCTAGCAGAACTCACAATGGCTGATGGGATGCGTCCAGGAAGACTGAGGGAGGTTGGAGCACCAGCAGCCCAGGAAACCGGGACTTTCAGCCACACAATGGAGGGAGGGGCAACATGTCATGTGTGAAGTACCAGGTGAATAATGCACAGTGAGTGTATTATTACCCCCTCCGTTGCTTAATATGTCATCCGAACTCAGCCATTGACTCCCTTGTTAGTTCACTTTGACAGTGAATCCAATACAAAAGATGTGTTGCAAAATAACACTAAACTGTGGTTCAGTGCTACACGAATGAGCTTGTACACTCCCCCATCCCCTCTACCTGTAATCTGACCACAAGGAGATTAGAAGCATTTGTTTCCATTTTGAACTAATTGTAGGTTGTCATTATGTATAAATCAAGATGAATAGTTGTTTCTTTTAACTATAGTTTGTCCAGACAAGTTAACTTCAAACTGTTATTTACAATCCTGGCTTATTTGGATAAACCATGGTTAAAATTAACTGCAGTTCTTAATTTGTAAATAACTACGAACTGTGGTTAATTGGAAATGGAAGCAAATGCTTCTGATCCCTCCTCATGTTCACATTGGAGGAGAGGAGAGGGACTTGTCACTAAATGATGTCATCCCCATTTCCCCAAATTATTTCTTGTCCCGTGGAGACTGGATAAAACACTATGATGGATATCAGAGTACTATGTGAAGGAAAAACATGTAGTTTACATATGCTTTGCTGGACTGTGTTCTCAGCTGTGTTATACATTAATTTGGAAAACTAATTGGTATGCAGAACTAATTTTCAGACCCACTATTTGACATTTGGTTGAGATGTGCCCCTACTTCTTTTCATTTAAGCCATACTCAATTAGTCAGATGCATTTAACTCTATACAATGCCTCATTATATTTTGGTTCATTTCAGCAGTATAGTTTAGAATGGGTCATTTTAAAACTTTTATTGTAAAACAATTGGAAGTCTAAAATCTTGCCAATTTACTGAAAATCATCCAGATTATCTGCTAGTAGATTCAGATCTAACTTTTGCCCAGCCCTGTATAGAACACCCTTACAGGAGTGTTTGACTATCTATCTATCTTAATAGTGTTACAACCTGGGAAATGCCACAGTCAAGCTAATGTGGGCATTTTTGGTGGTGACCCCCCATTTGTAGAATCCTTTTTCAGAAAGAGAGTCTCCTGACATTCATTTTATTCTCCCACAACTGTTTCATGTTGACATAATTTTAATATTTATCCGTTTGTGTTGGATTTAGCTCTTTTATGTGACTGATTGGCTTTTATTGGTGCTGGTATGTACTTTATCTTTTTATTCTTAATTTGGATATTACTGTTAATTGTATTTTATTGCTTTAATTTGTCTTATCTTCTATGCCAAGACAATTCTATCTTATAAGGTGACTAATAAATATAAGGAAGTAAATTGATATTAGATTGCTATATTAGGTATTAAGAATTGTTGTAGTAATAGGTAGGTTCATTATGATTGCTATTATCTGAAAATACTAATTGGTTATCCAGTGAATCATTTCATAAACTATTTGGTTGAATCTAATCTACACTTGCCTGGGAGTAAAGTCTCACTGAACTCAATGTGTCTTAATTCGGAGTAAGTATATATAGGATTCTACTTAAGCATAAACCTGTTACTGGGCTGATCACATGACTCAATACTCGTCCATGTATGTGTGCACACATGTGTGTGTACAAAAGAGAGAGAGAATGAGAGAGTGAGGGCATGGCTAGATGAGGCGATATCCCAGTGATCGTCCTGGGATCGTTCCTGTGCGTCCACATGACACACAGGGCATCCCAGGAGCAAGGAGGGAAGATCCCTCCCTTGGCCTGGGATATCGCCCTACCCTTCAATTATGATTTTCTGTGGTCTTGGGATGATCCCGAGACTGCGGAACGTGTGTCCTCAGGAGCTCTGTGCCCATCGAGGGGGGGGAGGGGGAGGGTTTAAAAAAACGTGCACTCCTTTTCCTTTAAAAAAAATCCAAAATGGTGGGTGCGATGTCGCGCGCTGCATGTAGACGAGGGCGGGGACATGATCTCACATTCATAAAATCATGAGATCATTCTCCTCAACCCCCCTCATCTAGCCATGCCCTGAGGGTATGTGTTATCATTAAGGAGAAAGTTAGATTGGAAATCTTCTCCCTTACATCTACTTTTCTACAAGGAGTGTGGTTTCTGTATGGAGAAGCGTTCAATCATAGGAGCCCTCACCTATAGTCTGAAGAAGTACAGGCTAGATAAAAGCTCACCTCAGCAGTCAGTATTAGGGAAAATTCTATCCTAGCTAACCAGAGGTGCACAACCTGTGGCCTGCAGGCAGCCCCCCAGGCTTTCTTGTGCGCCCTTCCAAGACCCAAACCATACAAAAAAAAACCACCGCCAGTAATCAATCTGCAGTTCATTTCCCTCTCTTTGGGATTGCAATTCACCATGATCTTTTCCACTGAACACTGTCTTTCTGCTTCTGGGGCAATGGTCTTGGAACAGGACTTCTATGGCAGTAACCATAGAGCCCCATGAGAATGGGTCCCAGAGCAGCTTTTTAAAAAGAAAAAAAATTAGAAACCAAAGGAGCAGTGGAGGCTAGGGAAATGTGTGTGTCTGTTGGGGTGGGGAGACTCTCTCTGTGTGTGCACATGTGCAGCCTCTGGTCCAGCATCCAACACCAGATGTGGCCCTTGGAGATAAAACTTAACCTATAGTTAACTGACAGGTTTCAGAATTTACTGCAGCATAGTATAGACCTCTGGGTCTTACATTATCCAGTTAAAGTGTATTCTCTGATTCTGTGGCCTTATTGAACTGACTCAAGAATGAGCTATATTCAGGAATATTGTGGATTTGGCTGGTTCGTAATTGTTTTGAAGACAGTAATGTGTGAAAAGCTAAATACACCTTTTCTCTTGTTTTGTTACACTTAGGCTTTTGGATAGTCAAACTGTTTTACTTTGAATATGGGCTTCAGAAGTAACCATGGGCCCGGATTTACTTCACACTAATGATATAATAAACGTACTGCCTAATGGATCTCATTAGGCATATCTAAGGCCTTAGCTAGACCTAAGCTTTATCCTGGGATCGTCCCAGGGTCTTCCCTGCCTGCTCCCGGAATCCCCTGTGTGTCATTTACATGAACAGGGATGATCCCGGGATAAACCTTAGGTCTAGCTAAGGCCCCAGTCTACCATTGTGCTTTCTCTTAGTACGTGAATGAGGGCCAGGTTAGTAAAACTAAAAATTGGCATGTCAAAAGCATTATAAGTTAGTCATGACTTATTTGCTTCATTGATTTCAGACGCTTTATTCTAAGCATGGCTAAGTCTGGTTCCAACCCATAGTAAACATTGGTTCATATGTTCTAGTCCATGAACTAGAGTCAAAGAGGCACATAACTGAACTTGCTTTTTGATGCAGCAGAACTAACAGATTCCAGCTTATGAAAGTACTAGGATTCCCGCCCCCCCCCCCCCCATGTATGCTCTTCTATCTTTTTTAAAATAGAGAATAATTTAAGGGTTTTTTTTAATATAAAAAAAAACTTGGCTAGTGGTTGTGGTGAAACATGCTATTTTTATTCAGAATTTGTGTAGCTTTTAATTTACTGGATTTGTATTGACTTGATATTTCTTTTTCAATTTGTTTCAGAATTCCTTTAGCAGAAATGATATAAAACAAAAATATTTTGTCCCTATCATCATTTCTTGAGATAAATTAGCTTGTTTAAATATTTCACCTGAGTCTAGAAATTTTTGCTGGTACAGTACTGGGTTGCTAATGAGTTTTCAAGATTTGCAGTATGATGTTCAGGTTGCATGACAACTTTTGGGACCTTATTTCTGAGAAGTGGATCTTGATATTGCTGCAAAGTTGTTGTTTTTTTACAGAAAGACATCCAGTTTACTGTTGGCAAGATATTTTGGCCTCTGCACCAAATAACCAGAGAGGCAAATGCCAGCTCATACACAGCCTAAATTGGGTATTCCTCTGATTCCTAAGAAGATAGATTAGGCAGCTAATGCAATGCAGATGCAGAGCCATAGTAAAAGGTATCATATAGTACGTTACCTGCTGTGCTAATAGTACACACCAAGGATTTGGGCTTTGTGCTCTCTCTCTCTCTCTCTCTCCTTTTAAAAATCGGGACACTGTTTTTATTTTCTCTTGTTTTGTAGTTCAGGCTAATAAAGAAGATACACTGGAGCTTATACAAGTACAAGAAAAAGGACAGGGCTTGATTTTCCAAGTAGTGTTATAGGGTTAGATAGTATGTGTTTTTAATTTTCAAAGCACAATGTGCATATTTCTTCATTCTGACTGGCCACAGCAATTTTGTACAATGCTATTTTAAACCTATGTTACAAGCCAAATGTTGAATCTTCACTCATGCCTTAATACAGGCATTGGAACTTCTGGATTTCCCAATGAATGAATAAGGATGGGAGTTGTCTTTCAACTGTGTAATTTAAGTTGCTTATTTTGTAGTTTTTTTTCCCTACAAATTGCTATGTTTGGAAAAAATCACTGGTTTAAAAATGCAGGATTTTTTAAAAAACAAAATCCAAACACAAAAAAGGTGCCTGTTGGAAGTAATTTCTTAAACATTTTGTTGAGAATTTAGCATTTAATGAAGTGGGGGATGGGAGAGACAAATATATGTTGTAGGGGGAGATCGGAGGTTCAAAGAGACTTTGAAAAAAATAGACTGCGGATAATTGGGTTATCAGATGCAGACACTGCAGGGAATTGAACATTATCTCTTCCTAGTGTTAGGACTACTGGGTCACTTCCTTAACTCTACAGCTTCATTCTCTGTCATCCTGACAAAATCCAGATGACTCCAAAGTGAGCTTTTTCTGGTTACCACCCCAAAATTCTCCCTTTTCCATCCTTCAACAGGTTGATTTTATGATTACGCTATTTTTTTTAATTGCCCTGCATTCTCCCTCATTGATTCAACTCCCTTTAATTGATTGGAATACCATCCTGATTCTTGGATTCAAGTGAATCTTCCCTTGCCTTCAACTGCTGTTATTCATTTCTATTAGACAGCATCTAACAAAGATATTGACTTGCACTTTGACACTGGAGCTGCTACTGTATTTGATTGTACTGTCAATCTAAAAACAACAACAACAACTTTCAGAGTAGCTGTAAAAGATTTTATTGTGTACAGCCATTTTCCCCACCGTTCTTGTTTTATTATGTAACTCATATAGTATATATTAATTTGTTGTTGTTTTTCATGGGGAGCCAACATTGTATTAATTCAATTAATTCACTATTGATAATTTTACCTTTTTGGGATGTTGTCTAAGTTAGTAATTTCATTTTATTTCTTACCAAAGAAACAGTGGGATGGATCCAAACCTAACCATACTTACTGATGGCTACTTTGATAGTGATCCAAGTAGAGTAGTTCATGCAGTTCCATGTGTTAATCCGATCACTGGGTGTGATCGTTTTTTCTTCTCAATTTTCTATTGCACAGTTGCTACAGGTAAAAACTTGTCACTAGAGATTTGCTTTAATGACTATGTTTGGACATATGCTAAACCAGGGTGGGGAATTCGTTTTGGCCAAGAGCTGAATTGATTTTGTACAAGCACATCAGGGGCCACATGCCAGCAGTAGGTGGGGCCACATCCAAAGAGTGTGGAGCCAACCCACTGCTAGCATTCAGCCCCAATGTGATTGCTCAACTGGTGGGGTGAATGGGGACCTCCTGCAGGCTATAATTGGTCCATTCACACGCACACACACACACACATTCTTACAATCACACTGTCAGTCACCATCACACATTCACTCACACAATCATACAGTTACTCACACAATCAATCAATCAATCACAGTCGCTTACAATCAACACTCACAATCACACACACACACCACCACTGCTTCTCCTCTGCAATCAGGCTTTTTAAAAAGCCTTGTTGCAGTGGGGCAGGGATAATTTTTCAGTCAGGGTCACAGAGTTGAGGGGTGATTTAGCCCTTACTACCCCAGCAATGAATCCCCCAAAATGCCCCCCACTCCAATGAGGCTTCTCAAATGCTGCATTGCAACAGTAAGGGGGTATTTTTTCAGGGGAGGGTGAATGCTGGGTTAGATCTTCCCTATAACACCTCCCAAAATGCCCCCTGCAATTAAACTGTAAAGAGTCTCCTTTGGCACCGATAGAGGCTTTTAAAAAGCTTCTTGGAAGTATTGGGACAGAAGGGAAATATCTGATCTCCAATCTCTGACTGGAGATAAGCCAGCAGGGAACCTGATGGGCTAAATGGGGACCTCCTGCAGGCTATAACTGGCCCATAGGCTGGCAATTCCCCCACCCCTTTGCTAAACCATAGTTCAGCATGATGAGAATGACCCTAGGAGATTCTTGGGTTCTCACACTTCCACTGCTCTTTCCTCCTCCAACATGGCCAGGAGGAAGTTGTAAGCTTTTCCTTCCAATTTCCATTAAAACAGTTTAGCATGTCATCATATTCACAACTATGGTTTGAAACAAGTCAGCTTCATAACCCACAGTTTGAAGTTAGTTTGTATCAGACAAAACATAGTTAAGGTTTAGCCACACTTGTTGATTCAAATAAGATGATAAGCCATAATCAAGCAAATGTGGAAATGAAAGCTGTACTGGATGACAAGATGGGAGGGAGGGAGCATGCTAGCCCAAGGCTTGCCTTGGCTCATTCTCATCATGCTAAATTATTGTTTAGTCTGACATCTGAACTGGGCCAGTGTATGATTGCATGTTCCCTGACATGCTTAGTAACTCTGATATTTATTTCATACATATAGAGATATTGATCCTGGTTCAGACAAAACTCTTAGCTGTGCTTTGGTATCATTTGAATAAGCCCTGAAGCACCCTTTAGCTCGTCTGTTACCTCTCCCTTTGCAGGCTAAGGGATTAGAACTGCTAAATGATGATTTGTGAACCATAGTTCCAAGACTGGGAACAACAGTTTAATCCCAGTTCCTAGTCCTTGTTTGCAGGGCACACATTAACCAGTTTGTCAGTTCAAATGAAAAGGCAAATTATGGTTTGCTGCAAATTATGGAGGAAAACAAGGTCCAGTAGGAGGGGAAGGATGGAGCAAGGACGCCAAGGGGTCCTTTAAGGTTTATTCACATCGTGCCAAACCATGGCTTGGTGTTGCATCAGAACCTCTTAAGGTGGAGAGGAGGGGTTTTTTTTCTTGTCGTGGCCTGCATTCCATTAGGGGTAATCTGTGAAGGCCACATACTGGTAGTTGTGGTACTGAAGCCAAATGTGGGTGGGTCACCCCCTTCGTTCTCCTCCTCCACCTCTCTCTGCTGGGAGGTGGGACAGGTTGCTCTTGCTGTGCCCTGTTTGTGGGTCCCTGGTCAACAGCTGGTTGGCCACTGTGTGAACAGAGTCCTGGACTAGATGGACCCTTGGTCTGATCCAGCATGGCTTTTCTTATGTTCTTAAAGCCTTCTTTTTGAAGGTTTTTCTAAGTGTTTGAATTAATGTGATCAGTGTGCAATAATTATTTCATTTATATATATATCTTAATGTAGAATCCCATGTACAAGGAACTAGAACCTCTGGAACACACTCCTATGCGTGGTCTGAGAGGTGGAAACTGTGGCGAACTTTAGGGTGACCATATGAAAAGGAGGACAGGGCTCCTCTATCTTTAACAGTTGCATAGAAAAGGGAATTTCAGCAGGTGTCATTTATATATATGGAGAACCTGGTGAAATTCCTTCTTCATCACCACAGTTAAAGCTGCAGGAGCTATACTAGAGTGAACAGATTTAAAAGAGGGCAGGGCACCTGCAGCTTTAACCGTTGAGATGAAGAGGAAATTTCACCAGGTTCTCCATATATACAAATGACACCTGCTGAAATTTCCTTTTCAATACAACTGTTAAAGATACAGGAGTCCTGTCCTCCCTTCCATATGGTCAGCCTAGCGAACTTTAAATGCCTTGTAAAGGCACACTGTTTACACAGGTTTTCCTTGATGTGTAACTACACTGCTCTGTTTTATTGCTTATGTAATGTTTTACATGTATTTATTATTTTATATTGGCTTTTATACTGCATTTTATGTAAACTGCTTAGAGATCTTATATAAAGTGGTATATAATTTTTTAAAAAAAATAAAAGAAGGAATTTGAGGGAATCTACTTGTTCAGCTCCTGGTCTGTATGCCTATATAGAAATTTATAAGCCATGTGTCAGGTGCCATGAGATAACTAATACACCATGAAAAGTAAATTCACAAAACTATCAAAGGCTTCTGTGAACCCAAAGGACTCAGTCACAGAGGAGTCTGCCAACTGTAACTCTGCATGATTTGCAGCACTGGCCTTGCTTCTTTCCAATCAGCTTCTACTGGGGACATTAATTGTGCCACATGTCTGCATTGGATGTAATTGGTTTATTCAATTATCCTGATGCAAAGATGTTTCAATATTCTCAGCCCTCCTAGGTACATTACTTCTCTGTCTAGTTTCTATTCTGAGCTTGCCTCCTTCTAATCAGTCAAGCCCTACCATTAAGCAAAGTTAGTCATCCACTTTAGGTAGCTGATTTTGGGTGTCATGAAAAGGTAGCAAATTGTTACTTATATAATGTCCGCATTTGGACCTCATGATAGCCTGTGATGGGTTAATAAGTTATGCACAGTGACTTATTTTTGAAATAGTCCATGATCCCCCACCACACAAATGGGCTAATAAACTACTGTGTGTAGTTTGACCCACCCCCTGTCCCCTGTCCCCTGCAGTCCTGCTGCAGTCCTCCCACCCAAGCAGTGGTGCTGTTTCAACTCTAAAGCACTGGAAGTTTGCAGTCAGGATCCAACATCAAAACTCCACAGGACTACTCACGAAGGAGTGAAAATCCTGAGTGTACCAAAATTTGCATTCATGCAAATTCATATCTGCGCAATTGTGCACTTTAGGCTATAAGGGGTAATGTACATTTTTGGCTGTTTTCTTTATTTTTGCTTATTTTACAAAGGTTTATTTGGAAAGGACTGACTTCTCTGTGGGTTGGTAGTTTTACACACACCAAAAGTAGGCTTAACTCTACATCCTGCCACAGACCCCATTCACATGACATGCTGGTCTCACTGTATCTCAGATGCACTTGATGAGTTTGTGGAATGGGCCTTCCCAGTGGTGGTTCATGTAGCCACCATTATGAATATGCAGCCCCTGGTAGTAGGGTTTATGCAAAGGTTGTTAAACCCATGGTGGCCAGGTTCAGATGACACACCATATCCCCATCAAGGGTTACATATTAATAATGGTGGTCATACATGCCTCAGCAAATCATGGGTTAAATAACCTTCAGTGAATCTGGCATGTTGTGCAAACTGGCCCAGTATCTCAGATGCACTTGATGAGGATGTGGTTTGGGTTTTCCCAGTGATGGTGCTTGGGCTCTTGAGCTGCTTCCTTTGAGAAGCTTGTTTAGCCCCTTAGCTCCCATTTTACAGAAAGTTTGTTAAAACTGATCTGTTCAGATGTGCTTTTGATGTCATCTGATCATCAAAATGTATAATTGTGCATTTTGCTGCTGTGTGAATATTTTCTGGATGTATAAAGGAAGTGACTAACTTTCCTTCTGGCAACAACCCCTTATATGGTACATAAGGACAGCTGCTTATGTGGTACAGTGGACAGCTGCTAGAAGAAAATGTAAAAGCTTCAGTGCACAGACAGAACACTGTGTTCAGCAGTTTGCATCCCAGCTATGATTTTAAAATGCAAATATGCTTTAATCCACAAGGGCCAAACATGGCATTTATGAAGCATGGATGCAACTCTGGCAAAGTTAGGAATTAATATTATTATTATTTATTTATTTATATAGCACAAAAGGTTAGCATATACATAACACTTTCCCATTTGAATTCAGTGAGATACATGAAACAGATCTGTTTATTTTTCAATAAAATTAAAAGTTTTGGTCAGAATGTTAGCTGTTTATTGAAGTTTGTGTTGTATAATATGTGGAAACTTTTCTAAAGTTTGACAATAAGAGGTTAATTTAAAAAAAAAAAAAAGTAGGAAGAGCATCACCAAGCAGTTAGCCATAACACCAACAAGTACATTGCTATCCACTTTCTCCACATAATGAATGTTTAGCACGAGTTGGTTGCTTTTTTCCTAGTTGGTAAATTAGCAGTATTCCACCCTACATCTCCTTATTTCTGAAGAATTATTATACAAAGCCTCATTTTAAAGAGGTCAGGCCCCCACATGATGATTTGTTGTTCATGAATCTACTTTTGAGTCAATTTGCGTGTGCATGTGCAATCAGAAGTGACTTGGAGTGAGTGAGATAATAATCATCTGCCTCTGATATGAAGACTTCCTTTACCCGGCTACCATGAATCAGGCTGATTCCAAGTGAATGAGATTTTAATCACCTGTCACTGCCGCTAGCACTTTCTCTATATTTATGATAATTTTTTTTGTCTTTTTATTGAAATCAGTGTTGACTGAATCAAGTAATCCTGATTAGCAATCTCACTGTATCCAGTCAAGAGTGAAATGCATCAGAGCATTACTGGTACACTGAACAATACTAAGATTGGAAAGGAAAGGAAAGGGCAAAATATGTTTGTCTTAATTATACAGAAAATGAGGATGTTAGCGCTAGGATGCTAGAGCACCTTTGGTATTTTTGAGTCTTTCACCAACACTTAAGACTGTGTTAACTTGAGTATTCTGACCAGTATAGGCATTGCATTTGACTTCCTTGGTAATTTTTACTTTTTGATAATTAGTTATGTCTTTACATTATATTAATCCCAATGAAAATAGTAGAATGTATTTTATGGGAGGATGGAACATATGTCTGAAAAGAGCTCTTCCTCCCCATTTTATCCATCTAATCCCCCCCTAAAAATACGAAGGGGATAGTTGTAACAATAAAATTCAAAGCTCATAGTCATGGTTTTTGTTTTTGTTTTTTTTTAATTTTGGGTGTCCATAATAGCTGTTTATTATTTGTCCACAGTTTCCAGCACCTCAGTTATCATATTGCACTTGGAAACTACAGCCTATTGATTGTGAAGTCTATGGAAGTAAAATGTGGCGATGACAAAAAAAGACCCTTGAAAGCACTTCTTTGGTCTTGAAAAAGACAGATGCCGATAGATCATTAAGTGGCACTATCAGATCTGTAGCAGTGTTTGTGATTCTAAAGAGATTTTCATGGAGTTCAATTGGTAGGAGAAGCCAGCTTTAATGTAAGACTTTGTAAAAGGGGAGTGATGAAGGGATTCCAGTTACCTAGTGCAAATGAGCAAATTCAAGATTTCAATATAAAAGTATTACAATCATTTATTCTAATTCTTGATGATGATTTATTTATTCATTTTGTATATTAAAGCTGAAATCCAACACAAACTTTCCTGGGAGTAAATCATATTGAAATCAGTGAGGTTTACTTCTGAGGAAACAAGCATCAGACTGCACTGTAAATGACTATTTCAGATCTGATGTTAAGTGTAGTTCAGTAGGGTTTTGGGCGGAGGGATGATGTCCTTCTTTGAGTTGTTATATTTTAACAGTGCATTCTTAATTGAATATCTTAAAAAAACACATAATGGGATAAGAAGTGTTCCAGATAATCAAAAGAATTTCCCCTCTGTTTTCAGATACCATGAAACTGGGAACAACTGGAGCTTGTATTACCAAGACTGAAATGTATTATTTAGTGTTTGTTGAGGGATGACAGAGTGCTTGGCACTATACTGTACAGAGAGGAAGACACAATTCTTGCCTGAGGGGCTTATCATCTAAATTAGACCAAAGACAGAGTTAAAGAAGGCTCTAAACAACAACAGCACTAGCTGCAATGATTGTTGTCTGTCTTTCTTTCTTTCTTTCTTTCTCAAAACAAACAAAAATTTACTAATAAAACATAATATTCTGCCAAATGTGGCAATTGTGAGTTTTCTTAATGAGAGAAAAATAGTACAAGCCTCCATTGGTACAACTAGAGGAACTTGATAGTTTCCTACTTTCTAAAAACACACACCAAATAATCCCTTGGTCACAAAACCCACAAACCATTTCTAATTCAGCTGTTACATAGTGAGTCCAATACTTTTCTTAACTTATCCAGAAATGACCTTCTTTCAAGCAGTGTGAAAATATTGGTAGTTTTACCATTATGAAAAATGATTGCTTGTGGGTGTATATTCCCCTTTAAACATTGTCATATTGGAAAACAAAATCTAAAATCTCTACACTTTCTAAATGCATCAGGCAAAAAACAGATAAGATTTTAATTTTGGACTGATTAATCTTTTCTTTATGGCTCCTGGCAAAAAGCCATTTGAACTGGTCAACTGGGCACTTATCTGATGTTTTCCTTCTTAGATTCTTTCAGGTGCTACTACATTATGGGCTGTACTCTGCTTTCAGGTCAATATGATGCAATTTAAAAAAAAATATTAATTGGAAACAGCCTTTGAGAATACCATGTCCCTTTGTGTAACCAGCTGATGAGCTATTCCAAAGCAGCCAGGGTCCTGTATTAGCCATTAATCCTCAACAGTTGTAACTTTGAATAAAGATTAACACTATGAAGAAGGCAGTGTCCTCAGACATTGTAGATAGATTATCCTTCCTCTGGCCTGTCTGTTCTGGTCATCAAACAGATCCAGAGTAAGGAATAACCAGAAAACTGAATATTAAATATGAGTGCACACACACACACACACACACACACTCACTGCTGAGAAAGAGGCTATGTTCAAGTAGTACTCCATGTGGATAGGTTAGAAGTCTTTATTCCATAGTCTACATAGTTTTTCTTTCTTTGCCGTTGTTGCAGATAGTTGGGCTGGAGTGGGACTTGAGAGAATCTGAGAAAGACAACTCACAGGTGAGTACTCAGTTGGTCATCCTCCAGATTGTCTCAGGTGCCACTCCACAAGATGAGTTGTACCAAAGCAGTACACCCTACAAGGTTAGGTGTGTGTGTGTGTGTTTATTATGTATTGCTTCACAAAGGAATGAGGTCCTTGTAGCTGCCCTGTATATCTCACCCTACTGGCCCCTTTGTAGAGTGAATTGTAACTTGTGATGAGAGAGAAGCCCCAGAGACCTTTTAGACTTCCATAATGCATGCCTTTCATCCAGCTTGATATAGACGCTGTCAAAGCCTTTCTGACTGTATTTATCATGCAATAGTTAACAACTAATGTACTGTCTGTCCTGAAAGAACCTATCCTAGCGCTGAAAATCTGAACTGCTCTCCAGACATCTAGTGGGTGCCGCACTTTCTCCTGTGCATACTGTGGGTTAGAACAGAATGATGGCATGACTATGTCTTGAGAATGATGAAAAAGAGAAATAATCTTGAGCTTAAAGCATCAATCTGGTCAAAGAACAACCTTATTTGGGCGAATTATGAAAAATTAGATTGAGGAGATACAGCCCCCATTACCCTCCTACCAGTTATATGGGAGTGAGAAGGCTACCTTAATGTATGAACATAGAGTTTTACTGAGAACATAACTCAAACGTTGGTTTAATATGAGTTTTAGGAGCAAATTCAAATTCTGGAAGGAAAGTGGTGAACAATGGGAGGGAAAGAGAAATATTTCCCATTAAGCGTTGTTCCTGTGATTTCCCATGTGCAATGACATGATAAAACATTGTTTTATAAACACATGTCTAGAGAGCTAGAGGTTTAAGACATATAAAGGCCAACCTGGAGAGAGAGAGAAACAATATTGTGGCAAATCTTAATTTTAGTTGTATATCATTTATGATCCTTCCATGATCCTATGAAAGTTCTCAGTTTTGCATAAGAAATCCTGTTGGAGGGATGTTTACAGGATCTCAAAAGAATTAAGATTATCTTGTTAGTTTAGAGGCTTATATGGACTTTGCTAAAACCCATGCACTCAATTGTTTTATGCATGGATTGCTCATGCCTGCTGAAGAATATCGTGCTTTTTCTGTTGTGCTGGCTGTATTAAAGATGTTCCTGATGGATCCTTTTGTGTGTGTTGAATCTTGTCTTCTTTGGATAGCCCGCAGCCCTTTAAACAAGGCCTGCATTCAGACAACACAATAGTCAATGGTGAGTTAATAGTCAACTCCACAGTTGATTATTGAGGGGGTACTGTGGTGTGGATTAAGGCTAGCGTTGAGCTGACCATTAGTCAATGTTGTGTTTGATTGATACATCGTCCCCCCTCAGTCTTTCTGCTGGCTGGACTAGAGCAGAAGCTGAAAATAAGCAACTGTGTGAGACGAAATAGTCAATGATGCCCAACACATGACATAATAAACAATGACTGTTCAAATAATCAACTCTGCACAGCGTTGATTATTTGCATTGGTTATTCAGCCAGATATCCAACTGTAGTGTGAAAAGGTTCTGTCACAATAACCAACTGTTGACTATTTAACCCACCACTGACTATTTAACCCATCATTAGTTATCATGTCATCCAAACCCAGTCATAGTCCTTAGTCAAAACTATCCTGTTTGGTTCTGTTATTGGTGTTCCTTTTCTGGCTAGACCTGTGCCCATCAGGTCAAGAGAGTAATAATATGATCTTTGTAAACCACCCAGAGAGCTTTGGCTATGGGGTGGTATAATACAGTTACCTGATACAAATGTTAATACTTTCTGCTACCAAGAAAAGATGGAGATAGAAGTGGGCCCATAATATGAACCTGCTACTTGAAACTATGGATTTTGAAGGCTGGAAACTATCTTGATCCTAAATGATCTAGTCTTGGCTCTGTTGACCAAAGTTATCAGTCTGGATTCCATGTCTGAATAATAATACACCACTGGGTACAGATTGACAAACAGGTGTTGTATGAACTGGACTGATTGGAGAGTTCTTCTAGGTTCTTAGAAAGTCATGTCATGTGATACAGTAATCTATCTATCTATCTATCTATCTATCTATCTATCTATCTATCTATCTATCATTTCGTTTGAATCTTCATTCTTCTTCCATGGAGCTAAAGATGGTGTGAATAGGCTTTCTGGGTAGTCTATCATCATGAGTCTTAGACCATTCATGTCTTTATGATCTTATCTTGCAATATGATCTGGGAAAGCAAGTAATTGAGATGAGGGATAAATACATACTTCCTGCAGCTGCCATAGAATGATTCTTGTAGGCAACATTTGCCGTGAATGAGACAGAGATCAGGATCAGCTATTGGTAATGCTCTTCGTTGAAACAAAACTGCTAATTATTTAATTGGTATATAGAACTATGTTTTGCATTTTGGGGACAGCATCCTCTGAGTAATCCGCAATTTCAGAATCCCAAAATCTGTGACCTGTAAATCCTGTTCTGCACCCTTAAGGGTCTTATTAAGGAAGTATTTCTTTTCACATAGAACACACTTCATCATCGTAAGATTCATTAAGCACTGGCTGGGAACAGTGAAGGTTTACCCTTCTTTCTGAGATGAACTGGATGAATATTCTGTGCTTCCAGCTGCAATTTTGTTGTTTGGCCTTGAAGCCTGCTGAGAGAACATCAGCCTGCACCCTTTCACTAATGCAAGAGGCATCTTGGGCAGAGGCTGTAAGAAGAGGCACAGTATCCCTAGAAGCAGTCTCCAATCAGTTTTGGTGCTGCTGAACTGAAAGGAGTATAACACAACTTGTAGAATGGCACTGGAAACAATCTGAAGAAACAAAATATTTCACATCTTATTTAACCCCCCCCCCAACAATTTGTTTTATTGGTTTTATAATGCATTTACACACACACACACCCCTAAAGTACATCATGAAGCTGGGTGTTTCTTGTTAGATGAATGAACATTGTTAATTCTTAACACAGAAGTGTGAATGTGTATGTGGTAAACAGTTGAGGAGTTGATCACAAACACCAGTGAGTGGGTATTTAGTTTTTATCCCTATGCCTGTGAAGCAGCATCTTGAAGCTCCTAAGTGCTCCTAGAACAAGCTTCCAACTATTCCGTTTGCCAGATCCTCCTATTATTTATTAAAACCTTTAGTTGTAATCCAGCACATGGTCTGATTATTCATAAAAGTCAATGGGATTTAAGCATTTTAACAATGCAGGATTACAGTCTTTATCTTGCCCTTTCCACCTTTGACTTTTTTTTGAGAATGACATTAGATTCAACCACTCTTGAAGCACAAACATACTTTGAAGTGAATGCCTTCTTTCTCATTTGTAGCAGTTGTGTAGTTGCTTGAGTGTCATGCTAGAACTGGGAATATCTGGGTTCAAATTCCCCACTCAATCCTGATTGACTTTGGGCTAGTCCTGTCAGCCTAACCAACTTCACATGGTTGTTGTAAGGATAAAATGAGGGGAACAAAGAACCATGCATGCTACCTTGAGCTCCTTGAAGGAACAGTTGAAGGAAAGATGGAATATAAATGCACTTGATAATTAGCAACAACTTTATATCCAATTGGTATCCGTTCAAAATGCATTTCCACTCTCCTAGCCTCTGTCCTAGTGTTGAGTTGACACTACTGGTTATGGTGTTTTATCTATGATCTCTTCCTTGCCCCACCATCATATCTATGTGGTAATATCTTTCAGATTTGGGGTGGGGAAATCTTTGCTAGTTATTGGTGGTGGTGGTGCTTCCTCCAAATGTTTCACTTTTAGGTTGCCACTGCCAAGCAACAACTGAAAAAGCAGAGGTTCACAGGAGAAGAGGAAGGCTTGGAAATGCAGTTCTTCATAGAAGTAATCAGAAACCAGTGTGGCTGTTATAATTAAATTGCTTTTTTTCCCTGATCCCACAGATCAGTGTTTCTCCTTGCCCTTACATACAGATTTATTTATTTTCTCAAATTATAACCATCTGTGCTGAAGTGTAAATGTGATACTAAGATACTTTTCTCTTCATTTTGTTACTAAATGCCTTCATCACATATTGTCCTGACCACAACAATATAATATTTATTGGCTTTTATGACAGCCAAAGCCTCTTCCTTGTGTAGCCTCAAAATAGATAATATAAATGCCATCGTCCTTATCATTCCTCCAAATCTGTAATCCATATAGTCACTACTTCACCCTTATTCACATATTGGGCTGCCTCTTAGAAGATCTACATCTCTCACTGTGCTCTGAGAATGTCTTGACTGAGAATATCTTAATTAGGTTGTCATGCCAGAGGGACTATAGACAAGACCCTGGAATGACTTGAAGGAGCAGAAATGCAGAACATTGCAAGAACGTGATATATATAAAAAAGCCTCTGCAGGTGCAGGTGTAGTTAGCAGCTATTGATGCAGGATTGTTTCTGTTTCTGTTTTCTATAACATAATACACTTGAATTTTAACCACACTGGACAATAGAATTTTCAGAATATTTCTACATCATCAGGATAGCTTCTCAAGATATTTCTGCTGTAAACCACCCAGAGAGCTTTGGCAAATGGGGCAGAATAGAAAATAAATAAATAAATAAATAAGATATCCCTACATTTTGAACTCATATTTTCCCCTGTTCTTTTTACCATCTCCAGAATTACTTTCTTCCCTGGTTTTTCTTTGAAGTATTTTGCAGATTCATGCTTTGTTTGTCACTTAGCCAAGTTATACAAATTTAGCTCTTTAAATCCTTCCTCATAATACAATTCCTCTATTACCTTTCACCAGTTGTTTAGAACCTTCACATTTCCTCATGACTGTTCCAAAATAATTGCCAGTTTCACAGTTAATTTCCTTGCTAATACCCTAGGACCCATATCACCGTCGTAAGCTTATATGTTTAAACTCATTCATTTTGAAGGATTCTCTTACCTGCATTCCATTGATAGCTAGTTTCTCAGCCTCTTTATTACTCTCTTACTGTCCATATTATATTTGCTTCTGGATAGGAATTAAGAGGGTACTTCTGCACTCGGAATTGTAGTCATCTCTGGCAAGACACAAAGTATAGCTGCACTACTGCAAATCTAGAACAGACACCATATATGGCAGTATTCTGAGACAAACCTGGGTTTGCCATGGAGTGTACATTCAACGGAGAGCTGCAGCCAATCATGTATCCATAACAACTGTTCCTGTTTGCAAATACGTGATTATTTAATTCACACAATACATATTGGGGTATATTGTTAGAAATCTTAGTATGCACATAAAAAGTATAATATGTGAAGTGACTCTTATCTTTAAGGGTGCTATCCTTAAGAAGCACTCACTCTCTATTTACCTGGGAAGAAGACAGTTAATACTATGCCTTTAAAAATTACACTCAGGCACTTAAAAAATTCTCTACCACCCAGCATGACAAAGAAATACTCTAGGGTAAGCAATGTATTTGGTGGGGGGCCTTAAAGACTAACAAATGTATTGTGGCATGAACATTAATCAATGGGTCCACTTCATCAGATGTTCAAGCTTTTGTAGGAAAAGATCCTACATTAATTAATATAAACACCTTGCTTATGAAATCACATGCCACAATAAAGCTGCAGTCCTATGCAGACTTTCTTAGGTGTAAGCCCCACTGAACTCAATGGGAACCTACTTTTGCATACGATCTGGCTCTACATTAATCTTTAAGAATAATGAAGGATTCTATTGTTCATAAAAGTATTTAATAATTAGATTTATTTACAAAACTAATACCAAACTTTGAGTCAACAGTTTGAGAATCTGGGAATAACACCATGACAAAAATTTCTAATTTTTGTCTATACAAGGAAGCGAGGTTGCTTACTAGGATTGGCCATTTTGAACACATTACTCCAATGCTTCATCAACTGCACTGGTGGCCAGACAATTTCTGGGCCTGAGTGAAAGTGTTGGGTGCTGATTTTTAAAGCCCTAAATGGTTTAAGACCATTCTATCAGAAATGCCCCCTTCCATGCTCGGCTTGCCTGCGCGGGAGGCCAGTTGCGGGTGGGGCGAGCAAGACAAGGCGCTGGGGCACCATTGCCGGGCCTCTAAATAGCGCCACTGGGAGGGGAGGGGACTGTGTGGCCTTTTAATGCCCTGCTCGCCCCTCCCCGGCCTCTTTCTTGCTGCACAGCTCCCTCCCTCCCTCCCTGTAGACAGTGTAGGCTTGCTGGTTGCCCTTTCCGAGGGCCAAGTAGGATTTTTTTGCTCATAATCTAAATTGGTTATGAGTCTTTTCGCCTACTTCACACTGTAAGACAATTGGGGGAGTATTAATTAGGTTGTTTGGGCTCTTTCAATTTGGTCACATTTGTGGTTGGCAGGTAGGAGCGGGCATCTGGAACTGCTTTGCTATTGGTGGGCATTCACAGGCACCCTTTGTTGGTGATAGGTAATTCCGAGGCCCACAACTGGGAGCTCAGCGGCGCCAGTTGGGGGATAAGGCTTACCCTTGAGGCCAACCCTCCTCACCCGCTCAGAGCCCAGTGGCATGGGTGGGGTGACACCGGAAGGCCTCCCTACCCCAAGAGGGGTAAGCCTGTGAGGTGGTAAAGTGATAAGCGCCACTTCACGGGCTGTGAATGGTTCGCCCAATCCTATACATTGGCCTGAGGCTTGGCCAAACAATGATGACTGCTTAGGCCTTCACTTCTCTTGCAGATCTTAATAAATGTTGCCCATATTTAATACCATTTACTTGTCTCGTTATTTCTCACCCTACACCTCCGCAAAGAGTTCCTTCCCCCATATGTTCTTGCCCGATTGCTAACATATCCTTTGGAGGCTCTTCTCTGAGTGCTGCCGCCCACAAGGGTGACAGGGGTGGCCTTCTCTGTAGTGCCCTCTTCTCCGTGGAATAGCTTTCTCAGGGAGAACCACCCGGCATTTTAGACGCCAGGTTAAGAGTTGCGCTTTAAGCAGGGATTTAAACTTTAATATGTTGCTTGATTATTAAACTGCTGGCTCCTCAATTATTTCAATGTTTTAATATTTTTAATGTTTAATATTGCTATTTTTGATACTTTGTTGTTGTTTAGTTTTATGATTGTAAATGACCCTGAGGATATTTGCTAGTTGCATGGAATACAACACAAATTAATGAATTAATGAATTAAATACATTTTGATTATTTGCTGGGGAGACAGCCAAAAAGAAATTGCTCTGGAAAATTGTGGGAGGGGTGAGAATTCTGGAAAAAAAATCTCAGTGTTTATCTTACTGTAACAAGGTGGCTGAGGGGATGGATGTGTGCTCTGCATTTTACATCTTATGTCCTGTTCTCCTATGCTTTGTAGCCTTCCTGGCTACTTGTGCTTCCTGGAAGACTTAGCCATGACTTCCTCCCTTGAGGCTTCTAGTGCTGCTGTTTGTGTGGAGTGCCTGAAAGCTGAGCAATGCCCTGCCTCCCCATCAACTACCTTTTGCCAACTTCCAAAATGTATAGCTTCCCTTGGCTACTTTTATAGTAATTATGCATTTTCAATAAAATACAGAGCAGCCCACTGAAAATTAAAATTTTAGGCTCAGTGTAATATTAATTGAATTTAATATCAGGTTAAATAACGAGGGAAATACTGTAATATTTGTATTATTCATTTTATGATTAATTTAGGAAAATACTACATTTTTAATGTATTCAGAGCCACCACAGAATCTCCAGCCTGGTGTCCTTGAGTTATGCCATACAACTGAAAGAACTTGAATCAGACCAATGGTCTATCTAGCTCATGGTTGTCTACTAGGGTGAATTGATTAGATCAATGGTTTAAATAAAAAGCTTGATTGTAATTAATTGATTTAAAGCAAGTGTCCCACTGGAAATTTTCATATATTTCCTAAACAATGGTACAAATCTGATCATTAAACCATGTTAATCCACAACTAGGGTGTGATTTGCACTGTTTAATTCTTACAATCAGGACTAGCATCTCTTTCTTTCATCTCTACACATTTTGCATGCTTTCTTCTTCTTTTTTAATGTACAGAGGGAATGTTTTTAAAATATTTCCATATAGGGTCTTTCTTACAGCCATCAACTGTGATGGGGATATAGGAAACTGCACACTGAACAATTTTGTATTATCTTCTTCTGGCATTGCTCCTTTTAGCTTCATTCAGCTTGAGCCAAGCTGCACTGTCTCACAAAAACAAAGAAGCCAACAAAATTAAATGCTCATGACTGATAGGTTGAAGTAAAGTCTGATAGCTACTAGGCAGATTAGATTAGGGCAGTTTATTTTCATGAGGTGTAAATGAAATGTTAGTGTTTGGTAGATAGTTTGTCAATAATCATATTTGAGAAATTATCAAATTAGTATTTTATTTACATAGAAAAGCCTCCTTTTAGTCAATGATTCTGGCAAGGCATTAATTTTAGGTTAGAGATTAACTGTAGGGCTAACATGCTTATATCCAGGCTATTTAATATTAACCTAGTTATTATTTAAGATAAATTTAGTATTTTTGATTTTTTTTTAAGAAAACATAATAAAATTTTAAAAGTGGATTTAAAATTTATTTATTTTTAAATCATCAATTTTTATCTGTCAGTGTCTACCCTGACTAGAAGAGGCTCTCCAGGATTGCAGAAGGAGGCTTTCTCAGCACTCCCTGGAGATCCCTGGGGTTGAACCTGGGACTCTTTATGCAAAGCATGTGGCCTGCCACTGAGCTATGCAAGTGTTGTTTACAACTTTTGCCATAATGTAGTGTTCCAGTCACACATTTTGTGCTCTGTACAATAGAGTTCCCCACTATTTTTTTATTTTATTTATTTGTTACATTTCTATCCTGCCCCATAGCCAAAGCTCTCTATTTTCGAGAAGGAAGCCCTCTGTTCGCACCAGAAGAAATTGGTATTCAATGACACAAGTTTTCAAGTCCTAGAAAATACTGAATCCCCTGCATGTACAGAGATCTGGTCTGTGTCTCATAGATGCCTCTCAGTGTTTTTATATGCAATGAGGCTAACAGCAGATGTAAACTGAAAGATTTCTTTACTCTATGTCTTGCAGTGGTTCTAATGGATGATAAGCAATAGGACTTTTGACGTTTGTTTGGTGGTAAAGGCTGCTTCACACGTCAGTCTCCTTTATAGATACTGGTTTATAAGAATCAGATATGCATACAGCATTATGTATAACAGACACAACTGACTATTTTGCTGTATGTGCATGTGATTTATACTTGTTGAGAAGGCATATACCCCATCACGGCTTGCTAATGTTTATATCCATGGCAATATATATGCATGGTGTTTGATGTTTGTACATATAGTGAATATGTTATTTTCCTACATGGAAGTGATGCCATGAAAATTTTTTATGTGAAGCAGCCCTCAGTAGATGTCTAAAGTAAGGACCACTTTTTCAGTGACCTACGCCAGTGTACCCAATATAAAGTACCTCCATCTCTGCAACTTGATTTGTCCTTAGCACTGTGCATGCTTGCATTTACATGGCATTTGGAGGGGTTTGTTGGACTATAACACTCATGTTCCCCAACCTGCATGTCCAGTGGTAAGGGATTATGGGAATTGTAGTTGAAAACATCTTGGGGGCATGGAGGATGTAATGTATGGCCCAGTGCAACCTCGATACAGCTGCAGTACAAATGCGGTAATACTTCCTCATGCTGCCATGCTCAAGGGGATTGCCACCAGGAATTTGCAGCTGTATCTAGAGGCATGCTGGGTATAAGTTATGTCATGGATGCATCACCTGAAAGTACTCTGGACTGTATGAACCAAAACTTTCTAGGCCTCTTGAACTCATATGTGTGGTATTTTGTTCACAAAAGCATTTATTCTGGATTCCCAGGGGAATATGAATTGGTTGATATGTATATACAAATCAGTAGAGATATTTTGGTCCTGAAATTGCTCTACCATTCTAGGGCCATACCCTTAAATCTTGCAGCTATCAGAATTCAGGGTCTCTCAGAACAAGGCTTATTCCTCCATGCCCTTTTGTTAGAAGTCTGGGTCAGGAGAGAGAAATAAAGTTAGTTGTCATTAATAGCGATTCAGTATCATTGTCATATACTATTTTAAAATGTTATTTATTATTGGAGAAGGGAGGTGCAATATCTCAGTCACAGATCACCACCTGTAGTTTTTTTCAAAGCACCCTAGTACTGCAGACCAAAGAAACAGTGTAACTGATTTTACAGTACATAGTATAGCAAAGAATGTGTGAGAAAAAGAGATTTCTGGTGAATGTTTACAATCATGTTTAAGTGGGTATACCAATTTTAGAGCATATTTCTTTTGAAAGGGATTTTTTTTTAAAAAAAAGAATTTAGTGTGTGATAGTAATTTACTAATTTTTTTAATAGTCATAACTAAATCAGGAGAATTGGCAAGCACACAGTAGTCTCTGGCCTGTAGATTTTTCATGGTGTAGTAAGTGGCACATTCCCAAAATATCCCAATCAAATTCCGACATTTGCCAAATCTCTTTGATACCTTTGGCTGAAAAACTGTGAGCTAGAGAATATTCTCCTTATATATTTTCCAGTATCAAATGCAATTGCATTGTTCCTGCTCCTCACTCTAACTAAATGCTGATTCCAGTGGTTAATTCCTAAAATGAAAGGTGTTAGGACAACCTTACCTAGAATTATATCTCCTCATTTGGAACAGTTGCCCCCTAGATGTATGGAAACAAACTAAAATTATGCTGTGGTGAAACTCAGCACGTACTCAGATACTCTCCCAAGAACTTGCGTCAATTATTCTATGGTTAGACCTACATATTCTGAGGATAATTGATGCTGAGGTCTGGCTCAATTTAACATTTGGTGGGAGAAAGGTTACATGGAATAGGTTATCTATTGAATCCTACATTCCTGCTGCACCTTCCACTTGTGGATTCATCCCTGAAAGAGTTGTCTAACTAACCAATGCTGACATAACTTTCCAGTCTGTATTCATTGGGTCACTTTTATTAAGTCATGCTATGAGTACCCAAACATTATGTAGGAAAGAATCTTGAAGGTACTAAAGGATATTGGGAACCACATTGTTATTTGTGAACTTGAAGGATGGAGCTTGTATTCATGAATGTGGTGGTAGCTGTTTTGCACTTAACCAGTGGCATATTAGTTTTGGAATGGTTCTGCTGACTTTGATGCCAATTGTATTTTTAGCTGCATGGTGAAATTAGCTGTTTTTGCATCCTACAGGAGTTAAATGGGACGAACTCATCCTTTACAGCATAAAGTTTATGTCATGCCCCATGAGCCACATACCAGGATAATAATAATAATATTAACAACAACAACAACAACAACAACAACAACAATTTATTTCTTACCCACCACTCCATTTTTATCAAGGCGGAAAATAGCAGTAAATATAAAATACGTAAAATACTGATTAAATACGTAGTATACATTGTTAAAACCAGGATGACCTGGTGTACAAGTAGAAATCTATTATCTTCGTTATTGTAGATCAGGGATGCTAACAGTCTAATTTTGGGCGGGAAAGGTCCCTTTCTTGTTGGTATTGTTAAACAATTGGGAATCAGAAATTCTTGCTTGTCTACCAGTAGATCCTGATCTACTGTCTAGCCATCGCACCTCTTGCTTTATGCTCTCTCTTTTGAACAGCACTCCTGAAAACATATCCACAATGGCCAAAATGCCTTTGGGGCGGCATACAAGTGTGCCACTTTCAGTATGGCTACCTTCTTATAACCTCTAATCCATTACCATGTAATACTTAACAACTATGCATGATGTTACTCCTCTGAAGCTGATGTCTTTAACTGATGTAGCTGCAGTTTGCCCTGGTGCCACATTTTCAGCTGGCTTGTGACACTAGCACAACATTAATTGTACACTGCCTTAACTGATTTTTTAATGGTCTAGCAGCTCATGTTTGTGCCACATGAGCAGGTATGAAAAACCTTTTAATGTGAATATCATCTTGGAGATCATGAGATTTGAAAAGCAATTAATATGATTTTTTAAAATTTTATTCACTAGTTCATGAACATCTAGTATTCATTGTAATATCTTTTCAAATGTTCATCTTACATACAAAGACTAGAATGTACTTTAAAAACAATTTTGTAGCTTAAAGAGCTTTGGGGTTTACATGCAATTTACTGGCTTGGGCTCTTCTGTGTATATTACTTGATTGGCTTTTTAAATGCACTGCTGCATGCATAGATATATAGATACAGATTAGCTTTTAAACCAGCAATTTTTTGTTTGTTTATTTCCCATTTGGAAGGCCTTTAAGCCCTCTAAGGAAAATCAGTACTGATATTTGAATGTGGAGTTACTAAAATGTTCAAATAAGAATAATGCTGTTCCATTTTTAAGTCAACCCAGGCACCTATATTTGAATACCAGGAAACTGATTGCCAAGACATGTTCCAGAGTACTTTTGTAAAACTATTCATAGCTATAAGCTGTAGTAGTAGGGGGAAGAGAAACAAATGTACAAATAAGTACATATACTTAGCATTACCGGTATTGTACTGTATTCTCAGTCAGAAAGCAAGCAGAGAGATTTTTGAGTTGAGTATCAGTGAATTAATTTTTATTTTACAAAAGTCTGAATCTATCTGACCTGGTGCAGAGTTTTGGCCTTATACCTGAAGGCCACACAGTATCTCATCAGAAATATTGCAGTATAAGGCCAAAACAGCATCTTAATTCAGATTAGCTGCATTGCTTGCTATTCTGAAGTTATTCTGAATTTCATCTAATATATATATATGTGGCTTTTCAGTTCAGCCATGGATCCTTTTTCCCTATTCAACTTTCAGCCCACAACCATTTGATTGACACTATCATCTGATGTATCTTTTCCTCCTTGGTCAAACATGTTCATTTAAACCACTAGTCCTGTTATTTTATTATTTTAGCTTTGTGCCTATATCCTTCAACTCTGTACAGTGCCATGGGGATAGTTTGTATGAAAGATGTTATATAACAAAGTGTTTTTGAAATATTTCATAACCCAGATGACAGGATTTATTGTTCTTGGTTAGACATACAACGTAAACCTGCAGACTTTACCTAGGAGAATAATTTACTCAAGTGATTAATTTCTGTGGACTATGTTCAGACATACTTTTTTTTTCTTTTCAAAATTGTGTTATCCCCTTCCCCCTGTATTTCTATTCCCAAGGTAACTTTAACACCAACTCTTTGCCTCTTATAGTGTCTGCACACATTTCATTTGAGATTTAACTACTTCCCCTTTTCCTTCCTAGTTTACCACCAAAACACATTTCATCCTTAGAAAAATAGTGTGGTTATCCCACATTCCCTTTAACCTACATATGTCACTATGACACCGTTTTTGTTTTTGTTTTCCTGCTTTTGAAAGCATGCTTTGTCCCCCTTGGTCAGTGTTGGAGGAACACTTTGAGAAGGAAAACCAATTGGCCCATCCAACTACCACCAGGGAGAGTGGACAGCTGGCCAAATCACCACTAGCATTGCATTCCACTTTTATTTCCAAGCAAACTGAGAAGCCATGTGACAATCCGGTGGGAAGGCAGATTTGGATCAGAGCCCAGCAGTTGCTGATGCCTACTGTTATCTATCCACTATTGTTGTTCATTAAGGTTGACCCCTAGAATCATATACACTATCCATTTAAGGTTAGTTTTGCTGGATTTCGCAGTCCTGCTAGATTTTGCAGAGACAACTATATTGACAGAACACTGGCGTACTCTCCAATACTTTGGTACTTGAACATCCATGTGATATTTTACATTTGCCTGGAAAGTGCTATGAAGTGTTATTTCTTCACTGATATTTCTTTTAAAAAGATTCCAGCATTTAAACTCCTAGATCCAAAAAATAGTTTGCAAGTCTATTGAGGGATAAGCTTTGCAAGAGATCAGATGCAAGTCCATTAATCTTAGAAGTTATCAAGATAGCTCCATAAAGAGTATCAAAACCTTGAGTCTTGAATTAAATGTGTTAATGGTCTATTTAAAATGTACATTTGATGTTGCTTTCTGATGTTCAGTGTAGATACTGAATTAACTCACTTGAACAAATTTGTTCTACTTTCAGTATAGATAAAAGATGAGAACTTCCCAGTCCAGGATAGTGAATATGATGGGGTCAAAAAGTACAGAACAAGGAGGAAGAGCCAAAGAAAGAACTGTAAATGTCAGTCAATATGCCCATTATATACTCCACTTAGCAACGTCTTTCTTATCTAAACACAAATCATGATTATGTCTCACTTGTGCTTGCTTTAGATACTAAGGATATACAGAAAAAGAAAAGAAAGCAGTGTTAGCACCAGGGGTGGTACACTCCTCTTCAAGTTAGCCATCCAGTTCTTCTATATTGTTTCTGCCCGCTTCCCCCAACCGGGTTCCCTGTCGTGCTGGTTGGAGATGATGTGAATTATAATTAATCATATCTGGAGGATATCAAGTTGAGGAAGGCTGACTTACACTCTATGCCAGAGTGTAAGGCCTTAGTTAGACCTAAGGTTTATCCCGGGATCGTCCCGGGGTCATCCCTGTTCATGTAAATGACACACAGGATATCCCGGGAGCAGGCAGGGACGACCCCGGGACAATCCCGGGATAAACCTTTGGTCTAGCTAAGGCCTAAGTCAGTCTTTTGGGGCAGTAAGCATATTTGACAATTTGAGAAACTGTTGGGAGCACCACCAGAAAATGCCTTCCGTGGAAGATGTGGCAAAGGACAAGTAACCTGCCAAAAAGACAAAGTACAAAGCAGAGGTGGAGTCTGAGCTGAAATATACTAAATAACTCCTTTGAACCAGAGTTTCCAGCACCAAAACAGAAACCTATTTCACAGCGATTCCTGCTACCAATAAGAAAATGTGTCCCGCCTTTTTTTAAGTGGAAAGGCCTAGGCCACCTTGGTGGGTGCCAAGAAAAGTGTTCAGGGGCACATTGGTGGCTGCAGGCACCACATTTCCTATCTCTGCTCTGTGCCATAGCATATATGAGCCATAGAATCTATAGTTCCAGTCCAGTGAGATCCTCGCATGTGCTACTGGACATGCATGTCCTTCCAATGATCATAGCTGATGACAAGGAAAGGATAGGGATTAGATTTTGCCCTACTAATTGCAGGGGTACCATTTACTTCAAAGCACCTCTGGAGCCACATTCTACAATATATGGTCTCCAACTTTATTTGGGCCTCATGGAACCTTTGTACCTTCTGATTCCCTTGGTTTCAGGCTTTTGTCTGGTTCATTAAATTTCACTAAAGATGACTAAAGATTTCACTTTACTAAAGGAATTTGTACTTGGTTAATAGTTTTGTGATGTTAATGCAGCTCTGCAGCATAAAATAGAACAGGTTTTGTAGCATGATGTAATTTAATGTGCTACCCTATATGCAATAAGGTCTTGGCTACTATGAAGCTGTTGAAGTCATCTTGGTGTGCATTTGGCATAGGAAAAAAACTGTAAGTGTTAAATAAATAAATAATAAACAGCAGAAATAGCCCCCATAGATGGTAATGACAATGTTTTGTTATCTTTATGTTGTTTTCTTTGCATGCTTGTTAAAAAGTGGAGTCAGAGTGTCTGAGAGAGAACCCTAACAAGTTCCTTCTAATCAGCCTCGGAATGTTTCTGTCAGGCACAAGAAAAATGCTCAGCTTGAACAAAGCTGCATTTTCCCCCCAAGAAACACATTTGTTTAAAGATTGGCCTGTCAATTTGTGAATCAACATTTCGGCTTTTTGCTCAGACATCATGCTTTTGCCTCTTTTCCCCCCCAAGAAGGGGAAATAATACAAAGCTGCTATTTGTTGTTTGAAGGAAGTAAACTTCATCAGGTCGACTTAGATGTGTGCTTCAAATGTCACTCAGTACAGCTTTCTTGTAATGAAACGCTGCATACAGATTTCTTCCTTTAGGCTCAAGGGGATTAGGCCCAGTAAAAGAAAAATTCAGTCTTCCTTGCTGTGGTGCATCAGAGTGAGAAGTTTAAAATCCACAATTTATTCAAATATTGATATTTCTACTTGTCAGAAGAGAGGGGCCTTGAAATTTCCACTGAGCACTGTTGTCAGAAGAATTGCAAGAAATGTGTCAGATAATTCATAAATGGAGTTCACTACTGTGAAATCAGTTGGGAACAGCAAAAAAATATATTCTTGTCGATGTAGAATAGGGGCAATATAACAGAAAATAGCACTCACTTTTCCATCATGTCAAGCAAATGCTCAATTTGGGCAAGGTATTTTTTAAACAGCTTGCTGCTTCTAGAGAAGCCCACAATGCATGAAAAATGTTTTGAGTTCTGCTTTGTAGACAAGAGATCTGTTTGTTGTTTTTTCCCCTCTGAGACCTTCCATTTCCCATCCTGCAGTAGCCAATCAGAAAACAGCTGTTTACAAGGCTTTGTAAGCAGTCCTGGTTTCTGCATGTGGTTTGCATTAAGGCCTTAAAAAGCTGTGAACGACTAGGGTAATGATGTAAGGCACTAGTGTAAATTCCAAACTGTTGATAGAAGTGAAGGAAGCTTCAAAAATATTTTAACCCCACCATGTGTTGAAATCATCTACAACTTCACTTTGAGAGCAGAGAATGGAATGTGTAAAAAATAATCCATGCACAGACAACTTTAGAATACTTAAAATTCCTTATGCAGCCTTTTCTTTAAAAAAAAAAAGAAGAAGCTTTCTTAGAGTAATAAATATATTTTCTGTACATTACGAAGATCCTGTAATCTTTTCTCTAAGTTAAGCATTTTATGGTGTAATCCAATGCATTTCTACTTGGAAGTAAATCCCATAGTGTTCAGTGGGATTTACTCCCAGGTAAGTGTGTCTAGGCTTGCAGCTATAGTTTGTTAGTGGTATAGTAACACGACTGGAGTTATCAAAATTTATTGAACTTACACAAGAATATGAAAAAGGATTGGTTCTTCCTTAGCCATAGCTTTGGCAAGCATATATGCAGATGATAAATAGAACAGAAACTAGTGCAATAAAAAAATACTATGAAAACACATTTCTTGTTGCCATATGATCACATAGTTCACAGGTCTGCTGACAAGAGGCATTCTAGTGCAGCTTGCAGCCCATCTGGGAAGTTGTGATATGAAACATGGAAAATATTGTAAGGTTATACATCAGTGTAGCTAAAGAGATGCCTGGGGCCTTTTTTGTGAATGCAGATTCTCATCACACCAAAACAACAACAACCAAAAAACAACAACACAACACCCAATCCTTTTTTTTGTTTGTTAGTCTTATTCAAAAAGTAGGGTTTGTTTTTTAATCAAGATATACAATAAATCTTATTTATAGCTATTTTTCAATCCATTACCCAGGTGGGATGACTTAGAGCTCTTTAAATGTTCTAGAAGACTTTGTTGGCTTTAGAACCTTTGTTAGCAGTGGCATTACAATAATGACCTTATGAGGAATACTTTGAATTCAAAACACAGACATTAATTTAGGAGGATGTTAGTCAGAAAAGGTAATTAAACCCATGAGCCAAACTAGTTACACCACAGTGCTTTAGTCAACTAGCCTTACTCTGTTCCTTAGGTTCTATGTTTCAGAATTGCTGTCAAAAATGCTACCAGTGTGCCTCGCATGAAACAGCTTCTTTACTGGAATCTACACATACAGTATATTTTACTTTATTTTAATATATTGTATTTTTTAAAAAAAATTGAAATAGTTGGAACAGTTTCCTAATCCCTGTTTTATTAGCTTTCTCTGTTCTGTTGGTTGTTCCAGAGTGGACAGTACAAGACACTGACATCTTTGGCTCGTTAGAGCATAGATGCCTGCAGAAGCTGACGTTTTCCACGCCTGCTTGCAGCCTATTTCTCCTTTACATCCATTGCTTACTGTCTGCTCGGTGTCTAGGCGAATCTGTCATCTGTGCCAGAGCACAGCCCGCTGCACCACTGACAGTAAGAAGGTAAACGCTTGCTGCCTGAATCCCCCATTAACTTTGTGAGGCGTATTGATTTCTTGTAAAAATAATGATATTGACAGGCTTTCTAGGAGTAATTGTTTCCAGAGCACAAAGGTCAGTACTGAGAGTGAAGGGTTTTGGAGCAGGGGTACTCTACAGACATTTGTGTAAAGTGCTAGAGGATGGATAGAAACCAACAGCAACAGTTTGAGACTTTTAGATATATTAAGTACACTGACAAAGCACCTAGTAGGGGGCTGGTAATATTATTGTACTCATAAGTCCTCCCTAGCAAACAGTTTAGCTGGACAACACCATGTGGATACCTGCAGTTGAAAGCAATTGTAATACCAGAGAGATGCTTCTGTCTGTCCAATTCTTTCATTTCTGGTTCACGATTTTCCATGTTATTTGGTTCAAATTCCATGACCTAGCTGTGTAACTGAGACGATGACAGAGGGAAGGGAATGTTGTTTTTGAATGAAGAAATATTATGGAAGGGAAATTAGATGTTTGTGGGGAGGCTCACTCTTAAGTTGTACCTCCGCCGTGACTCAGAAAACTACCAACCAAATTATAAGCAAGTTTTTTCATAATCTTTGTAAAATCCTATGGGTAGCCCTACAGTTCCAGGTATAGGGAATGATGGCACTGACAGCTAGCATTCACAAGGAACTGAAATTGCATACCCCTTGTAGTTTGTCCTGTACATGAGTATGTCCTTAGGGCAGTTAAACAAGGATGCATTAGACAATACTTTTCCCGCAAAGTATCTGGTCCTAAAAATTAATGTATTTGTATATTGCCTGTAGTTTTGACATAAGGGAGAGCCAATAACCTAAGATGATGGCCACAATCAAACATAGAGAGGTGCACTTAAGTTTATGGAAATCAATGGGCTTAAGTGCACCTAAGTCTGTGTTGGATTTGACTGATTCTTTATTGACCAATATTGATGATGGGCATGAAAAAAGTTGAGTTTTGAGTCCCACAAAGCTCATTTTCAAACAAATGGGGTCAGAACAAAGCAGAAAAAGTATTGAAAATGTACATTTGTATCATCCCAGCTCTTTGAGAATCACAGACTAATTATCAAGAGAAAGAAGAAACAAACCAAAAAACACATAACATTCTAGGAGCACCTTCCCCTACCCTAAATAAAAGCATCAAATTACTTGGATACACATGTGCACAGCAGGAACCTCTGTCTTCTTTTTGTTATGGCAATCCCTCTGCATTGCAAAGAGGAAAAAAGCCTGCTACATCTGCAGTCGTGGACTCACGCCTCTTTAGTTTGCAGTTTTTATGCTTCTTTACCCATCTTAGTAGTCCTAGTGAGAAAAATAAGCTGGACTTCATTGTTATTGTCTGATATCTATTAAATGAAATCTTGACTTCAGGAGAATCAGAGGGAATTTCCTCCCATCACTTAAGGCTCAGTCTAGACCTTTCAGTTATACAATGCAGCCTAGACTATGATCCTGCACCCAGGGCCTTTGTAATTGTTAGCTATGTACAGGACCCTGTATACAGTAGGATTTCAAGAAATGTTAATGGGGATGACATGATAAAAAGTATAGTTGAAACAGAAATCAGAACTTTTAACTTTTTTTTAAAAAAAGAGTCATTTACATTGCAGGGATAGGCTGTTTTCCAATGAAAACTATATTATCTACTTTCTGGGATTTATTGCTATGAAAAGACCATCCTTTTCGGCCATACTGCATTTTTATGTAAAACTGTGCTGCCATTCACAAAGCTCAGCTGGGTGCTGTTCCTCTCCAGCTTCAGGCCGTTTGGACTGACTTGATAGATGGAAGTCAATAGGACTATAATCTAGCGGGTATAGTGAAGCTAGGGCTTGCAGGGATGCAGCACTCATGCTTTTTTTATTAGGAGGGATGCTGACATCATCTGCCACCCCCCTTAGAATCCCCCTGTTCCCTCTGAGTTGAGCTGCAATTCTTACAGTAGCAGGGGGAAATAAATTTTCCCCAGCAACAATATATTGTTCTTCGTTGTAGTGTAAAGATTTTTGTGGTGGCTTTGTTGTGTGTGGGCAGTTAAGACACATTAGCTTTACAAAAGACCTGCTCCAATTTCCTAGAAATGAAAACTGCAAGAACTGTTTTTTGTTTTTGATATGGATCAACACGACTGCCTACATTTTTGGCCTCTCCTTGAAGGCATGCCTATGGGGACAGTCATGATAAGTGCCTGAACATCAAAATTTACCACTGCACCATTGCTGTAATCCCAGGTATGCTTACCTGAAACAAAGACCCACTGAACATAAGTACACTGAATTTACTTCTGAGTAAAGATGTATGGGATTAGTTGTAATTTAATTTAAGGCCACTTACTTTGGCCTAACTAGGTTGTGGATTAAGCTGAGCATTATCTTCAAAAGTTGGACAAAGGCCTAATCTACACCAAGGAGGATATTGCACTATGAAAGTGGTATGGAAGTGGTATATAAAAGGCGGGAGCCACACCAAGCCAGATATAGTGGTATGAAAGCGGTATATGGTATGTATCAATGGGCCCCAACAGTTGTCAGTGCACTTCAATACCGCTGTAAAGCAGTAATGTGGCTCCCGCCTTTTATATACCACTTTCATACTGCTTTCATAATGCAATATCCTGCTTGGTGTAGATTAGGCCAAGGTCATTGATAAGTTCTGACTACTGGAGAAAAGGCTATCTGCTACCTCCAGTATCAGAGGCAGAATGCCTATGTACAGAAGTTGCTGGGGAACATGGGTGGGAGGATGCTGTTGCACTCGTGTCCTACTTGTGGGTACCTGATCAATGCTGGTTGGCCACTGTGTGAACACAATGCTAGACTAGATGGACACTTGGTCTGATCCAGCATGGCTGTTCTTACTTTCTTATGACTAAATGAAGTAATTAAGGGTGCAATCCTATGCATGTTTAGACAAAGAAGTACTACAACTCCCAGCCAACCCCAGCTTGCCATCCTGGCTAGGGAACACTAGGACTTGTTTCTATCTAAACATACATAGGATTGTGACCTAAAGCATACTAAGGGTACTTCCAGCTTGTATTGCCTCATTCACGGAACTGTACAAGTGGGTGCAGATTACAACATCTTCCACTTGTAACCCTCTTGTCTTTCCCACCACTTCCCTCTTTATTCTTTCCACAAAAAACTGCTAAGGAGGGGAAGGCAGAAAAGCTGCACAATGTCTTTTGACTGGTAGTTGTAGGAGCCTTGCATCTGGAAGCATCTTGCATCTGGAAGCACCTAAGTCATACATTAAAATTATTACCATTTATAATTCTGGTATAGCATGCACTTTCCACCCACTTACCTTGAAGATTTGCAGAACCCCTGCACTAGACATGATGTATAAATCATCTACTGGAAGAAGAAGCAAAATCAACACAATGTATGTATTTTACATATAAGCATCATTTCTGTTCATATAAATGAAAGAGTGTGAGTGTTCAGGCTGCTTTATTGTTATTGCTGGTGTAAATAAAATGGACCTTTACAGTTTTGGAAATACCATTTTCTCTTAGAGACACAATGTATGTCTGAAAGCCAAATGAAATAAACTATATTCAAATAGAAAGCAATAGCTTTGGGTAGTCAGTACAACCCCTCTTCCTCACTGGGTAAATTTGATCATTGTGGCTAATGAACTGCAGCAGGGTCTTATCAATTATCCAGATCAAGAGAAATTCTGTTACTGAGACTGGCTTTCTTTGAGTTTTCTTTGAGGAGTTGGTTTGTGTCACTCAGGGAAGACATTTGGTCAGAAGGGAGGTTCTCTCCTCTCGCTCAAACCAAGTCCCTTTCCAGTGCTATTTAGAACAAGATGTGTGTTTGCCCTAATCCAATAAACACCGCGGAGGAAGGCCAATGTAGCTCTGTGGGGAAATAGTGTCCAGGCTTGTAGCAACATCTAATGGGCATTTAGGTGCAAACTAGCTGTGAAGTGTTAAATATTTACATGTAGAATGCCAATAGTAATTGTCCACTTTATCTGAGCTAGCCTAGGGAAATGTCTTATTTGTTTCCATGTTACTTCAATAAAAAGAAGACTGGAAAATCCCCTCACTATTTCTTGGGGGCTTAGAATTAATAAAGCTAGGCAGTATAAAATATGTGCTTTGGTTTTCTGAATGATCACTTCTGCACCAGGCCATATAATATGGCTTTAACTCCATGTGGCCTGTCTATTAAGCAAGACAGGATGAGCCTCACAAATAATAAAAAATATTTATGCTTTTCTTAGTGATACTAACAAGGTAACATATCAGAGAAGAAATGGCAGGAGAAGAATAAGGTAACTGTGTCTTATGAATTCATGGCACAGTGGGATCCGTTTCTGCTCCCATAAACACCCTAGGATTCTGTGTTCTATGTTGCTATTATTCCACAAATTGTATTTTTTGCTTTTTGTATGGGAAATCTGAAGTGTCATAAATGCCTCCATCTCATATATATTTGATAGTTAATATTAGTCTCAACCAGGAAAGTGCACTTTACATGTGGCAACATACGATTACCTGAGAGTGTTATTGCAAAGGAAAAAATCAATACCAATTTATAATTCACGATTGCAGTCTATCAGTTTTTATGGCTCTCTATCCAGTCTCATTAATTTTTTATTATGATTGACTGAAACTGAAAGATTTTTAACATGTTTCGCTGTTATTTATTCAACCTTAATAATTAAATAAACCTTAATTGGCTGTATTTCGAAGCATCTTGAAGCTATGGCCAGAACGGGTTTTGGTGACCATACATTATTAATGCTAGAAATACCACACATTTTCTTCGGAGCCAAGCTCTAGGAAATGATCTGCTATGTACCATAACAAGGGAAACAGATTTTGTAGCCACCTAATCAAATTCTATCTAAAAGGAGGCTATATATTTTAATTCAGAATATAAATTATCAATAACACGTTGAGAAAATGCAATACAATATTCCTAGAGCAATGGGAAAAGCAGGGTACCTGATCAAGAGTTGTATCAGAATCTAAAAGCTTGATTAATGAGGCCAGCTGACCTATCAAACAGAAAATTCTAAATGAGTATGATCTCACAAAGGATTTTCCTGATTGGTGGTTAACTTCTGCCTTTAAAAGGTGATTGGCAGATGGAAAATTGCACTTTCAAATTTCATCCGTATTCATTTCAGTTGTTCTTCTACATGTCAACTTCTTGCCATTCCCAGACAGGCCAAGGCTGTATACATTAGCTGTTACCACAGAGAAAAAAAGAAGGGAGACAATCCCATATTTGAGCATTCTGAAGGAAAATCAATCATGTCATAAGTGAGAAGTATGGATAAGTTTGAACGGTGGCAAGTTTCATCATTTCATTTCTGGCCACGCTGGTAGATTTTTGAGTGTACAGTTCTGCTGAGAGGCCTCCCCAGCTGTAGTGATAGAATAAGCAGTGTAATAGAGTTGGGCTGGAAGGGAAATTTCCCCCCCAGTATTTGTCAAGTAAGTTTCTTGCGGTATTGTACAGAAGCAACATCAAAACCTAACATTATATACAGTAGACATTTTGACAGAATTGAAAAAAACGGCTTCTATTGACTATGACAAGGATATATCAACCCTCCTCAATCATATGTCTAAACCTCTGTGTTATGTTTTTTGTTGGTGGTGATTGGATGGTTCAGAAATTATATAGACATAAAAATCTATATAATATTTCATAGAATAGATACTCTGTGTGGTTCCTATGCAATTAACTCCAGTGGATTTTTAATTATAGTAAATTGGGTTGAGGGTTGGATTTTTTTTAATGGAGGGGTGGCAGCACTGTGCTTAAAGAAATAGTTATAGAAAAGGAATATAGAGCAGTTTAATTTGATCTATTTATAGTACTGAGAAGGGACATCATTTTATATTGGATATGCAGTGAAAACTGTGGGAGACAAACATGTTGCAATTTCACAATCTTGTTCTTAATATTATTGAAAGAGAGCTGTTCTTGGCAGTAATAAATTTAACACAAAAATCAAATACAAAACAAATTTATTCTTCCAGACCTGATACACCAGTCATTTCTTCCTTGTCTTGCATTAAGCTTTAAAATCAACTGTCACTACCTATCGATTGCATCTGAATTGTTATCTATATTTCTCAAAAGTACTCTTGACAGTTAATACAGTGTAAATTATAATCTGGGGAAATGCTGCTCGCATTTGGCAGCAAATTGCTTAGATTCTGACTAAAGCTGCTTTTATTTTCCATCCTTTTCCTGTGGCCATCTATTCTAGTGCGAATAATTCAGTCCAAATTATTTTAAATATACACTCAGCCCGGTATGTAAATCATATTGTGAAAAATCACTCTTGAATTCTGCTCAGGTTGATATAAAATTAATAAAAAAGCACTACCTAATATATTGAGAAGTTACAGGTCTGATTATGTTTTCCATTAGATGTATATTTAAAGTAGATTTCTAAAAACTACAGGTTTTCAACCAGCGGTAAATGGCGGCGAAGTGGAGAGAAAGAGAAAGGAGGGTAAAAAATTGTTACACTGAAAACAGCACTGTTGTCTTTGGAAGAGGAAAGAAATTGAAAAAATGCTAGAATACACACATTCTATAAAATAGGTGAAAGAACTAATATTTCTTTAAAACAATGATTCTGGGCATTTTAAAAGACACTGTAAAAGAATATATGTTATGGTATGAGTAAGCACACATAATAATAGCCTATCTGTGTTTTGCCACTGTTCTAAGAATTGTCTTTCCATGTATTGTTGTTATAAACTCTTTATTTACAGTTTATTTTAATGATATTTTACAAAGAACAGGAAACCTAGGGCAGGTAGATAGAGTAATTATAAATGACATCTTGCTGCCTTTTCTTTAACACAGTTATTTGACTGGAAGCCATTTCATTGTACTGGATGGAGTTCTGTACTCACTCAAAATTTGATTATTTGGGCTGACCAGTGAAATTAAAGTTGTTCTTCCTCACATAGGAAGAGACTATGATGTGGCTGTTTCCCATAAAACATTGCTAATGTAACATTTGAAACATGCCTATATTGAATAAATATTGCTGACAATGACAGGATGTGAATGTAATGTATCTATGCATGCAACCCTTATTTGGGAGTAAGTTCCAATGACATACTACTACAACTACTACTACTACTACTACTACTACTACTAATAATAATAATAATAATTTAGTACTACTTTAATTTGTATGCTACTTTCCCACACAGATGTGCTCAAAGCAGTTCACAACACATGAATAGCAATACATATCAAAGCAACATTATAATAACAGTTTAGTACCAATTTCAAAACATAACGGCGCCTGCCTCCAAGTTAAACATATTTAGGACTGACATATAATAAATATTACACTGACATGTAATAAATATGTAATAAATATAAATAAATAAATAAAAACAATAATAGCTGCAGTTGAAAAGAGTTAACAGTTGGACACAAATACTACAATGGTTTCCCCCCAATCTCTCTCTCATTCTCTCTCTCTCACACTCATGGGCGCTTCATATGAAGTGATTTGTGAATGTCTGAACTACCCTTATGTCTTAATGTTTTTTTGCACAAAATTTTGTGTGCCAGCTAACTTATGATGCATATTAGCAAGTGTAGTCTTTAAAGAAATTCCGTGTATACTACTAACATTAATTCAGTTTTATATAAATGAGCGTCTTCACAATGTTTTAGGACCTAGAATTTTTTAAAATCATAAAATTATTATGGCAGAAATAGGTCATTAATTGTTTTGTTTAACTAATGGGCCTGGGGCCAAAGACTCCACATTTACTTACTATAGTTCTTTTTTCTTTTCTTTTTGCCTCAAAGAGCACATATTCATACATGTACATGGCAGGGTAGGTTGTTGTTGGTGGTGGTGGGTGGGAATACCAAGGCACTGTACAGCCTGCTTTTCAGTGGTGTAGTTATGGCCAACCCTAATATTAGGTATCAGGCAGCTAAGTCTTCGGTGGCAGATTTTGGAATAGCATTTAAAGACAGTCAAATATAGATTTACAGCACAATCCTATGCACTAACTGCAATGGGACTTACTCCCAGGTAAAGGTTATGGGATGGTGATCTTAAAATAATAATAATAATAATAATAATAATAATAATAATAATAATAATAAGAAGAAGAAGAAGAAGAAGAAGAAGAAGAAGAAGAAGAAGAAGAAGAAGAAGAAGCAACATTTGTATTTTCTGACTCGGGCACCTGTGCCTTGGGCTGTCCCTTGGCATAGTATCTCTTTGCGTTTTATCCAAAGCGACTGGAAATTATCAGTTTAACCTGCACTGGTATGCATGCTGGGGAATAACAAGCTGGGGAAAGGGGTAGAAGTCTGTGGGCTTTTTCATATTAAAGGAATGTATGGATTCACCATTAGATACAACTCAAAGGAATGAAAAACAATTCAAAAAATATTGCACAGGATATTTTCGTTCAGGACAAAAAGATCAGAAGTGAAATAAAGCAAAGTCTTTCCCAAGTAAGTACTTTCCCAAGTAAGCCAGTGTGGTGTAGTGGCTAAGGTGTTGGACTGGGAGTCGGGAGATCCTGGTTCTAGTCCCCACTCAGCCATGGAATCTCACTGGGTGACTTTGGGCCAGTCACAGACTCTCAGCCCAACCTACCTCACAGGGTTGTTGTTGTGAGGATAAAATGGAGAGGAGGAGGATTATGTATGCCACCTTGGGTTCCTTGGAGGAAAAAAGGCAGGATATAAAAGTAATTAATAATAATAATAATAATAATAATAATAATAATAATAATTTACAGGAACATGTAAGAGAAAAAAATAGAAAAGAAGCAATTCGTCAGTATGAGGATTCATTGCTGAAGTCATTTAATGCTAAAGTCAATTATTCTCAGATATATTTCAGCTTTACAGCTTTAAATACATTCTTAGAAGCTTAATAGTGAGAATACAATTTTATTATAACTTCTAGTTCTTGTATTTTTGCAGTTCATCTGGAAGAATATACATATTAACACAACACATATATTAACAGTGCTGATTAACGGTGCAGTCCTATACATGTTAAAAGTGTGCATAAAATTAGCTCAATTGTCTTCATTTATAAATTATGAAATACCAGCTTTTCAAGTTCGTGTGTTTTATAGTAAGTCACATTCATTTCAATGGAGTGTACTACCAAGAAATCAAAGTTGGATCTTCAGCCTAAATTGCTTCACTGTTGTTCTACTTTGGCATTGATGGTAATTTGTCAAGCCCATATGCAATAATGGATTGACTCATATAACTAGGGCTATAATTGCAGCTGTTAGGTAGGCCTTCTTTATCTTAGCCTGTCTGAGACTCCCATTCTTGCATGATTTCTTGCTGTGCTTAAGCCATGTGTGTCTTGTTTTGTTTTAATACATTACTGACCCAGGGGCTCAGGTTACTGGGGTTCCTGTCATACATTTCACTCTCATAAAGCATTGCACCAAAAGGGGAAAAAAAGAAAAGAAAAGAAATAGAGAATACATTGTAACAAGGTAACAATCATTGCTCACCGTACTAAGTATAAATGTCACCGTGTAAAACTTGACTGCAGGAAAAAAGGAGAAAAGGTAGTTGCTGAAAATAGGATACACTTACTAAAGCTTTTGTCGTAAGGTTATCTGTTATAGGAGCTCTTAGAGCAGCACATTCTGTGTCTACCACATCTTGTTTGCCATTATAACCCCAATATAAGCTGTCTCTTTACAATATATTCTTCAATATATAGTGATTTAGTGGTTAGACATGAATTCCAAACCTCCCTCCACCATTCCCCCAAACTGATAAGAACTTTCTGCTAACTAAATGTGGAAATATTGGACAAAACAAATTGTTACAATACTTCAAAAGCCAAAAGTGCATCATTTCATTTGTATGGGATTAAAAACTCAGGCAAATGTGACAAACAGAATGTGCACTTAGTTAAGCAGATGGTTGCTATATTCTTTTTACTGTGAGACAGCATCATTACCTTGATATTTCCTTTAAAGTGTTTGGGCATGACAACATATGTTCCATAAACTTATCTTTTAATCTTTGAAAAACTTACATAATTGAAGAAGTTAACAGGTTGCTGGCTTAATAGGGATCTCATCTGTATTTTTTTTTTTTAATACTTCACTGGAAGGAGGGAGGGAAAGAATTTTTGGCTAATACATAGCATATTTTGCATTTATTAGGAGAAAGAATTTTAGAGGTAGGAGGTGAAAAGACAATTTGGGAATTTTCATTCTCTGAAAACCTGCGTATTAAACAGGAATTGTGATTTTCCATCTGGCCCTACTGGTAAGGAAGCTGCAGTTGGGCATGATCTCCACTGTCAATCAACAGTCCCCAACTGTGAGAAGCAAACCTCATGACGAAGCCCACCCCAACTCATTAAACCAAAGCAAACTGTATGAAGTGTGCCGCTGTGTGATTTTAATATTTGGTGCATGTGACAGGATCATTTTAGTGATTTGCAGGATTTATCTCCTCTTAAAAGTACTGCCTAAGGCTACTCTAATTGGTAGGAAAGCAAATTCCCCCTTTTCCTCCTGTCACTCTTTGTTTTATTTACTGAGAACTGCCGAAACCTATTTACACAATAATGAGGATAAATCACCGTGATGCTTTCAACACAAAGAGAAATGTGTGTGTGTGTCTGTGTATGTCTGTGTATGTCTCTGCGTTTAAATCAGTACAATTAAAGCTAAATCCCAAATATTTCTGAAGTGGTGGCTCTAGCTTGTGATAAAGAAATAAAATTAAGACAAACGATAACAATGGTGTATTATAGCTCCTTCAGGCAGGCAGTTAAAGTCAAAATTCTTCAGGCATCTTTTATGATGGACAATTTCATTCAAAACTGCAATTAAGTAATTGTGTGTAAGTTCCCCTCAGTAGTCCAGATGGTCTTCCCCTCCCCCTCCAGAGAGTCACACATGGAGTGGTCTCCCCTCCTCTGCATAGAAAGGAAGCTCAGCTGCCTTCCCAACAGTGCTCTTTCTCCTTACTTTGGATCCTATGTTACTCCTTGTAGCTGCATTGAAAATCTTTACTGACAGAAGATGTAGGGATCAGACAATAGCCCAGAGTAGGTACAATGTAAACATGTGGCAGCCTCTGCCCTCCTTTTGATCCCTGGGGATCTGCCACATACTATCTTTGTTGGCCGATCTGTCTTCCCAATCCCAAGACAGGATCTTTTTAGAGAAAGTTCTTAAGGAAATCTTTACAAGGATTTTCACTCAAACATATACCTTGTATTTTCCACAATAGAAACAGTCTTAGTTTGGGTGCAAGAGAATATAGAACATATCTGGTAAATATATCACCCCTTTTTCATCCAACACCAGTAGCTTTGCCATGGGATAGTTCTTATGAGCATCCTGCGTCTCCAAGTCCATGCTCACACAGCATGAGCCACAGTTTGATGGGGAGCATCCTGTGGTGGACTAACCGATATAGCATGAAACCCAACCAAAGGTTTGTGACGGAGGGCAGCACTGCATGTTGTGATCGTTGCTGGAAATGCTGGAAATGGTGTTCTCTGCTGCTTACTATTAAAGCACAGAGGAAAATATGTAAATACACACATATTTAACACAAGCATATATGACTCTCAGAAATCTGGGCCTGTACATGTATAATTTAATCCCACACTTTGCACAGTAATTGCAGAAAACATCAGTGTGACACTGACCTTCCTTGCAGAAATTGTAACATTTATTTATTTTATGTATATACAACTCTTCAGTTGAACATGTAGGATGGTTTACATAAAAAAACCATGATGTAATGGTGTCCTGGGTTTCATACCTTGTTAACATAAATGGCTTTATATTTTGTAGTGGGTCTGTGAACTTTTAATACATGCTCAACACAAAACATATTCTGGAAATGAATGTAATGCTAATAGGTGCAGTTTACCAAGAGGAGGTAACCTGAATAATTCCAATGGAGTTGACATATGTGCTATTCTGAAGAAATTGTATGTATATTGAATCCCAGCATTTCCCCCCATTTTGGTCTGATATCATACATTTGCACCTATGTTTCCACACTACAGTTAGTATTCTTCAGTACTGTTTGTACAATCATTCTACTGGAAATGAATCTACTACTGTTCCTTTCTCTGCTTTGCTTTCCTAGTAAGAAGAAAATAGCATTGATACTATGTCCCTATTTGCATTAAATAAAGTAATATGAAGAAAATAATCTTTGATATTTTTTTTTTGACCAGAACAGATTTGGAATTGTTGAATTATTTATATTGTTATCACCATTTCCCCTGTGGTGGTTAGAAATTATGGTGATCACAATTGGTACACTAATCTTTGCAGAGTGGAATGCTCTTCTTTAGGATTCCAGCCAAACAGCCACTTGCAGCTTCAGGTTTTTGAGGGTCCTTGGCCAAGATACCTCCAACAGGACCCCTCCCTCATTGAGCTTACCTTTTTAACACCATTCTCAACAGTGTCAATTGGTCCTCATCCACTTACTCATCATTGCTGCCAGTAGCTTGACAGGCAGAGAGCCAGTGAGCAAGCAGACAATGGCATCTACTGCTTCTCCTTCTCACCATCACTGCTGTCTGGGCCAGAGCAAGAGGCAGGTGAACAAATAGATTACATTGGTGAAGAGGAGAACCAACTCCAAGTGCTCAACCATGCCTCCCCTTTACATTGGCCTTACAAGCACCCCCTTGCCAATGTTTTTTTCCCCCATATTCCCTACTAAGTTTTTATTCTTTGTCCTCTGAGCATGTTCAGTCATCATTGGGCTGTTTTTAGTTCCCCACCCTCTTTTAGAGTTGTTGGTAATTATGGAAAATCATAAAGATCTTTTGAATTTCTGCAAACTTTGTGGTTCACCTCCCTCTTGTGCATGGATAATGCCATTTTGGATACACAAGGATCCATACTTAGAGAATAGTTTGTTAGTATATATGATTTGTTAATTTTGTGGACTAATCTGAATTCAAGTGTACACATTTGATTACTTTATTACAGAAAATAAGCTGAAGTGGTAGGAGATCCTCTACTGGGAAGCTAATAGTAAATGGCTAGCATAAACATAGTCAAATATCAATAATTTTGGCTTGTTGTTTATTTTAAAAAACAACAAATAATTATGTGTGGAACAATCCCTTAAAAGTTGTGTATATAATCAGATCAGAACCAAGATATATCATTCAAGAAATTGTATATGTTTCTCCTAAAACAGAATATTCTTTGGACATATTAAATAAATTCAAAAGTAAGATGCTGAAACTGCAAGAGATCTGACTATTCACTGTTTTGGTTCGTCTGCATTTATTTAAAATGCATGGGATATTTTTTTAAAAAAACCCACCATGTATAACCACTCAAAATATGTAAGAGAGTTACGAGAGAGAGAGAGAGAGAGAGAGAGAGAGAGAGAGAGATGTAGCAACCTCTCCATCACCCATAGGCTAGATGTATATGGAATATGCTTCAGGAGATCTGGTCTGAATGACCTGACTTCCCACTGTGGTTTAATTTACCCATGGGGGCTGTCATGTTGTGTGTGGAACCAGCAGGCACCATTTTTGCATGGTTTCCATAGGCACCTAGCTTGCCATGGGTTGTTATGTCATGCAAATCCAGGCCGCAGGGGTTGTGTGATGGTTAGACAATTCTCAAATAACCTCTAGGTTGTTTTAGGGTTATTTGAGAATTGTCTAACCCTCAAACAACCCCTGCTTCCTGGGTTCGTAAGACACAACAAACCATGGCAAGCTAGGCACCCATAGGGGCCATATACAACACAACAGCCCCTCGTGGTAAATTAAGCAATGGTGGGCTGTCATATTATGAACCAGGTCAAAGCCTCTCCTTGTTGGATAGGCAGTGACTGCGATATTTGGCTGTAGCCTTAAAACCATTTTTCCTGAAGTAGCCCAATTGAAATGACAAAGTAAACACTATGGGCCCAGAATACATGGTAATAAGATTACAAATCTTAGAGGAGTCCAGGTGAAGAGCTGGCTTAATATCATATACCATTCTGGAACCTTAATTTAGCCACAAGCTACCTTTGAACATTGCCTTCCAAGCTGTTTGAATGCCAAACAGCTTCTCTTCTGCTCATTCCTTCTACCATCTTTAAAAGCCTATCATTTCCCCTATTTATAACAAATCCTCCATGTTTCTCATTGTCACTGCTTCTTTTCCTCTCAGTCACTTTATTCTATTTTTCCATCTCCCCAGTCCTGCTACTCTTTCATATATCTACTTCCACTCTAACTCAATAGTCCCTCCCTCCCTTCCCTCCACCAAACTGCCACACCATTTTTGGAAAGTGCCGACTCTCAGGCTGTTACCAATTCCTCTCCATAGATTCTCCTCCTTCTGAAATTCTTTATTGTCTAGGAATGAGGAGGGAGTGGAGAAAGCAGTCTTGTACTTAAATTGCTTGGGAACTGCACTTCATCTTCAAATTCAAAGTTTGGTCACTCTAAACCTCAGATTCTGCCTAAACCCTATGTTCAAAATTATCTCATCCTAAAATAAGCTTTTCATAGTACTCCCAATGAAAAGTTCTATCTCCAAGTTTCTGAGGGACCTTGGGCAATGCTTTTCAAGAGGTCCCTTCTGTCAGTGAGTCAACTTTCTCATTACCATTGTCATTAGCTGCTATTGCTCTTCATCCTCTTATCATTTCTACCACTTATATTTATTTATTTATTTATTTATTACAATTATATACCGCTCCCATAGCCAGGGCTCTCTGGGCGGTTTACAGAAATTGTAAAATTAAGATAAAAATGAGCATACAAAATTTAAAATTCTATAACACATAAAGCATTAAAAACCGTTAAAAAACTAAACATGTGGGTGATTAAGATGTGATGTGGGTGATTTGTTTGCTTGACAAGCAGAGAGTCAGTGAATAAGCAAGCAGTGACATTTACTGCTCCTTTTTCTCACTACCACAATTGTGTGGGTCTGAGCAAGAGGCAGGTGAACAATCAGTTTGCAATAGTGAAGAGGAACCCCAGGAGACTCTTGTCAGTGGGCCTCTGCTGGAGTGTGGGCCCTTGGCAGGTGCCCAACCAGGCCTGACCTTGTCACAGTCCTGCCAAAGAAGTAGTAGCAGAGAATTATTGAAAGAATATCTGAATTGTTTAGGTTTCTAGATCACCCACAGCTCAATCCAAGAATGCCACTTTAGTGATGGAAGCATGAATATTGCTAAAACAACACCCATCCTATGCTTATAGTAAGTGATGCCAAATTGGCTTCATTTGCCCAAAATCCATGCAACCCTTCCCCTAAAACATTTAGTATCAGAAAAGCCAATCAAGAATTACAACAACTTTTCTTTTGATTATTCTAGTGGTATTGGGGTTGGAATGGTTGTGGCCACACATTCTCCTTACCTCTTCCATCTCACTCCCTTCATCAGTATTGCAATAGTGTTTGTGTTCAGCAGTTTCTATCTCTCCTGATATACTTAATTTGTGAAAGCCAGTTGAGTGAAGTGCGACCTGCTGCCGGTTTTCACATAAGTATGGTGAATGTGCTTGAGACCAATCTCTGCCTAGTAACTTCTATGGATAATAGCACCCTACTGATCCTTTTTACAGCCTTTGCCAAGGTTTATCATAAAGTTTTGTACTATAACTGTGGGGCCTGGCAAGTATTTGAAAACCTACTTTCAAGAGGCTCTGTTCCTTCTTAGTAGGCAGGTCCCACAGGATAATAACCATCCTTGTTCTTGAAGATGTATGTGAGTTTACTGACAGCACTGGTTCCAGGTTTTGGGAGTTCTTGGGCAAGATGCAATCAGTAGGGCATACTCCTTGAAGGTACCCATCTCATCATAATTGTCATCATCACCACTGCTACCAACACCACTGTTGCCACTACCCATATACTTGCCTCTTGCTCTGTGCCCAGTGTAAGCCACTTTCCAGATGGAGAAGGTAAGATATGTGGAAACTGCTTCATCTCCTTTCATTATTCACCCACAGAGGACTGGTGAAGAGACACCAAGAGCAATGAGGTGGGGAACAGGCTTCAGGGATTGGCAGTGGGTTCCCTATTGGGGCATGCCATTTGATGGATGCCTGATTATACTATTGGGGCAAACCAAGTGAATTTAAATCCATGAGACTAAAGAATGATAGATAAGTTTTGTGACTTTGGACTCAATTATGGTTTCCTGTATTTGAGTCCAAACTATCCATAAATCACTCAAGCTTGCAACCTTGTGGTGTTCTTACATACATCACTGAACCTGGATACCCAGGTTATGGTAGTGGCCAGAAGTGGTAAGGCCACTTCTCTGAGACACCTAACATAGGTAATAGTTAGATTGTTCCAGACTAGACTACGGCCTTGAAGATTGATCAGGAAGCTTTAGGTAGTGCAAAATGCAGCCTGCCTTCTTATCAAGGGGAGTCTTCACTAGTCCCCTAATGCTTTTCTGGCTCAATTCAAAGTGCTGGCTATAACATGCAAAGCCTGGTCTCACCAGTCCTGGAAGATTGCTTCCACTTCTATTGTGACTTCTGTGATCAGCTAGGAAAACTCCCTTATATCAATTTTGGACTGCAAGATAAGTAAGTGGTGGTTTTATTGTCATTCATTATAAACTAAATATACAAAACAGGTGGACACAGCATATTTAAATACAAATTTACCACGCAACAAATATGTCACATTATTGAAACAGGTTAAGTTCATAAAACATCTTCATCTTTCAGTTGCCAGTACAAAGCAAAAAAGGGGAGGTACCTTTTCCATGCCATCTTACCTGTATGCTAGGTAAAAACTTGATATTTTTGTAAATTGGCCCAGGAATCGAAGTGAATAAGAAGTTGAGGAAACAAGACTTAACTTCCTTATAGATAGCACAATCAAATAGGGGACTATCCTCTGCAACTCCAGTTCCACAAATACAATGCTCCTGAAGTGACAGCAAGGGTGTTCAGAGTAGTATTTTCAAGGGCTGCCTATTGCATTGGGAAATATCTTCCCTGGAAACTAGTCCAGAGTATCTGAAAGAAAAGTGATAAATATTGTTTCATTTCGGGTTTGCTGGACAAGGATTGGGAGTAAATGAAGGTAGTTATGGTTTCAATGTGGTTACTTACCAATCCTTTGGGGGTGGGTGGGCTAGAAATGAAAATAGTCACAGTAATATTGCCAATCCAATAAGTTTTTGTATAGAAACAGCTGCTCTTTGGATCAGGTCACTACGCATTTTTGAATGTATGGCTCTTCCTACAAATTCCAAGATAACTGTTGTATCATACTATGCTCAAGCTCTCAAGTTGTGTATTCAGGGTTCTTTACTGAAATCCCAACTAAATCCTTTTGTTCAGAAGGCTTGCTGGATTTATTTATTTATTTATTACATTTTTATACCGCCCAATAGCCGAAGCTATTAACTATTTGAATAATATTGCTGAAGCTCAAACTCCAACGTTAACGAGGCAATTCTGTTTTAGAAAACAAAGGGTAGAATCTAGTCCCTACGTTGTGCTGTCTAAGTGATGAGACTTGGCACACAGCTAAAGAATACAGAGGTCTGGGAAGAGCAGCTGTGCATATTGTCCCAGTCTAGCCTCCAAGTAAAGAATACAGATTGAGCTTGGAGTGTCCCTGCATGAGTATCCAAGGCCCTGTGCTCAGGTTGCTTTTTCTCAGAGGAATATACACTCAGAGCACAGTAGACCCCTCCATCACTGTCCTGCTCCAACATGTGCAATAGTGCTCCATGGTCCACTCACACATTGGCAAGGAGGACCCAGCACTGCTTCACCTAAGGGGAAGCAGTGCCAGGTCTTCCTTGCCAATGCGTGAGTGGACCACAGAGCGCTATTGCACATGTTGGAGCAGGACAGTGATAGAGGAGGCATGTGGGCCAGCAATACAGCAGTCTGTCAAGCCAATGACACTGGGTAATGCTGCATGTTGTTAAGTTATCCTGCCCCTCCATTAGCCATGACCTTTGATAAGGCTTTGCCTCACCCATATGTGAGGAGGGCCTGGCAGTGCTCTCTGCGGCTGCGTGTGCAAGCTGCACATGCCCCAAAGCATTAGTTTGTTGAAATCAGCATTGCTCTATTGTTCACAGGGATAGCAAGGTTCTGTTATCACACTTTCCCTCTGCTGTTCCAGCAGGCAGCCGTGGTACATTGTGAATCAAATGGACCCAAGGAAATGCCAATCTGTGGTCTATTCTTCACATTCCTTTTGAAATGTAAATAAAACAGGGCTATTATTTTCTGTGCCACTGTACTAAAGAAGGCAGTTCTGGAGTGTTCAGGCTGCCTTGTTACTGTTACTGTACAGATGCCTGGGCACTAATGCACCTCTTGTTATCTCTCTGTAGGGCACATAGCAATGAAAACCCCCAGTGAATTTGTCCCCAGCTGTCAAATGGCAACCTTTCACCTACCTGTTACAGTGACACCCGGCTGAAGCCCATCTCCTTAGGGATCAAACAGGCAGCCTCTAGAGTTTTAGGGAGACTTACAACCTGAGCTTAGAAGTCTGTTGACATTGCCAGGGGAACTGCTGCAGTGTTAAGTGGCCTGTGACTTGCCCTTTTCTATTTTCTTGTTGGAGTACTGATTCCTTTACTGATTCCTTATTGGGCAGTGTTTCTTGAGGGGAGGAGGTGTTTACATAATTAGTAAAGGACTTTTATGCTGAGTTTTACATCAAAAATTCCTCCTGTCAAGCATAAACTTCTTGCCATTCTAGTCATTCTGTTCTGTGTTACTTGCAGCTGAAAGCTGCATTACCATCCCCACCTCTTCATAGCCCAGAATTATAAGACTGAATTGCAGGTTTGGGGTCCTCATGGAACTGTATCTCACCCTTAGCCAGACAAATTGCTGTAAATTATTGGAGAAGCCATGGGCTGAAGCCTAATTGATAATACCAGCATTCAGCATTTGTACCAACTTTCAACATAAAAGAAATTGCAGGACTAGCTTCTAAACTCCTCATAGTTTTTGGTGTCAGATGTGTACAATATATTATAAAGCACCACATACTTTATATGCAATGTATTTTGACAGTAAGTGATGACTGCTCACTTATACAAAAATAATAATAATTCACATAAGCAGATTTTAGTACATTTACTGGGGCTTTTAACTTCATCTGAGACTGTTTGGAAGGAGGATGAGAGAAGTATATTTTATATCCCAAGGGGGTTTCTTTATGATGACTCTTTCAAGGTGAATATTGGCATTTATTTAGCCTGAGCAGAAAATAAAAAAGAACATATAGAAGCACCAACACTGAAACACTGGAGTCAGCAAAGAATCATCTATTTTGCCACCTTCACTTATCATACCTTGAACATAGCTAAATCTAAGTTAATTTGAAGTTTCTCTTGAGAAATTCATATCAAATTAAAGTGTTTTATCTGCAGTGATGACATGAGCAGAGAACACTGAATTTCTTTCAAATTATGGTCTACTTTTACAGTCTCAGAAGTTTTCCCTTTGTGGACCTTATTCTGTGGTCTTTGAAAGAAAATTAATTTAACTAATGACAGCTTAGTCTAAAATATCAGTCAAAAAAAATGGGGAAGAGACAGACCTTTACAAAAAGAATAAAGAATAACAATTCTATATTGGCCAGCATATATCGAGAGAGCATTTTCACCTAGAGATTTCCTTTTATTTTAGTTGTGTGAATAGGCCCCTGCCATACTACTGTGAAAAGCTCTGGAAATTCAGATTTCTAGATATACTTGAAAACAAGTAGGAGTTTAGAACATTCCAGGAGGGGAGGGAAACTTTTCAGTCTATAGAAATTTTATCATTTGCTTTGATGTACAAAAGCTTCTAGCAACCATAATTATAGGGACAAATAATATTTTCTAGAGAATTGTTCTTTCTTGACATTTGGCAAACAATGGCAAATAAATTATATGAACTACAGATTAGCAGAAATGAAGGGCTGCGTATCCCAAATACTTGTTTTATTAGTTGCAAACAGTTCTGAAGTTCTCAAAAGTTCAAAAACAGATAATTCCTCTTCCCCTCTGAAATAAAAGATCTGATTCTGGGGTCCTCTTCTGTACTTTGCAGATTTCCTACAGTGTCTTTGTGAGAAAACAAAACTTTCTGTATATGGGGAAACCCATGCAGAAACCTGCAGGATATTGGTTATAAAGAACCCTTATTTTGGCAGAACAGCTGAACATCTGTTTTTCCATCTCAAATATGTTTAGGAAATGACACAGTCGTGATACAGTGCAGACTGAGTGTATCTTAATGGAGGGTAAATGCATATCTGCATCTTAATGCATAGAGTGCTTGATGCTGTAGCAGTGCCAGTGCTGACTCCAGGTTTTTGAGGGCCCTTTGGCAAGGCACCCTCAACGGGGCCCTTCCCTCAATGATTTTACTTTCTGTAGCTGCTATTGCTTCTCTTTCTCTTTCCTAGCATTGATAAAACTTGGTTGCTTGACAAACAGAGAGACGGAGAGCATGTGAGCAGTGGCATCTACTGCTCTTCCTTCTTACCACTTCTGTTGTGAGTGAGAAGCAGAGTGAAAAGCAGATGAACAAGCCAGTTGCAATGATGAAGAGAAAGAGCAAATCCTGGGGCTCTTTTCAGTGGGCCTCAACTGGGGTGTGTGGACCATCAGCAGGTGTCAAACTATACCTACCCTTGACACTGGCCCTGGGTGTGGCTCTGTAAGTACTTAGCAGAAGCCAACTGGAAATCCAACATAAGCCACTCTAACCTTTCCAAGGAGGAGCGGGATATAAGCAACAGAAATTTATCTATTTAAGTACTCCATTTGCTATAGATATGTTCAGTGCCCTTTCTTAGACATATTTATTTTATTTATTTTTTACTTGTTCCCTGCCTTTCTACTAAGAATAAAATAGTACTTAAGGTGGCATATTACGTATGAGCCCTTATAAGTTCTTTTGTTGGTTTTAAGCACAGTAGAGGACTTCAGATTAGCTTGTTATTAAAGCCCCACAGCTATAGCTACTAGGGATGTGCTCCGCTCCGATTAGGAGCGTAGAAGCAGTAGCGGATTGGCCTGCTCCGCCTTACCCAGAGGCGGAGTAGGAGCGGACCGCGGACCCCCTAGAAGCAAGGCGAAGAGAAGCGCCCATTTTTCGGAGCTCCGAGTTCAGGCGGAGCGCTCCGGTCGCCATCTTGAAAACATTTCGCCATAGGATTGCATTGCGGCAAATAATCGCGCATAACTACGTTGTTTTTGAAGCTATCGTTCTGGAAATTCTTGTGCACAGAGAGTCGTGGATGGGGGTCATTTTGAGACCACTCTCAACTTTCTGCGTTGTCTGGGTCGCGGGCTATATTTTTGTGAAAATCGGGTCAACCGCGCGGCTCAAACTGCGTTTTCGGCTTTTCGCCCATAGGATTGCATTGAGGGAAAGAATCGGGGATAACTGGGGGGGGGGTTTAAGCTATCGTTCTGGAAATTCTTGTGCACAGAGAGTCGTGGATGGGGGTCATTTTGAGACCACTCTCAACTTTCTGCATCGTACGGGTCGCGGGCTATATTTTTGTGAAAATCGGGTCAACCGCGCGGCTCAAACTGCGTTTTCGGCTTTTCGCCCATAGGATTGCATTGAGGGAAAGAATCGGGGATAACTGGGGGGGGGTTAAGCTATCGTTCTGAAAATTCTTGTGCACAGAGAGTCGTGGATGGGGGTCATTTTGAGACCACTCTCAACTTTCTGCATCGTACGGGTCGCGGGCTAGACGTTTTTAAAAAATCGGCGGGAAAAATACCTTTTTCAAAGGGCTGAGGGGCAGAGTCAGCTCCCGGTCATGATGATCCCAAAGTTGGAGGAGGGCATAGGCAAAACAGGTAACTTGGGATTCTGGGAAACTTCTCTTTCTTCATCTGAACGGGCTTTTCCCCGTGTTTTTTAACACAGTAGCCCCACCAAATGCACAAACACAACCTGAAATCATATACTAAGC
>NC_086178.1:77721225-77738725 GCF_023053635.1 Elgaria multicarinata webbii | reverse complement strand
CAGGACTATAACTTTGTGGTATGCTCTCACCTTGTTAGGTCCTTTTCTGATGCAGTTCAAATGAAGTCTGGCCGCAGGTGTGCCTAATTTACCTCGCAACAGATCGTGTTGAATTTAATTGCACAGTGGTTGTTAGGAAAAATTGGTGGGTGGAATATCAAGTGACTCAGTGTACACTGATGGCAGATGGGCGTTAAGAGGTATTGTGAGCTAAATGTATAGGTAAGTTGAGTTAATAAAAGATGTAATTTTGATTTTAAAATAATAAATCCTTGTTGTAGATAATAGTTTAATTAAGAGGTCACCTGCCCTTTCTTTAGCTACAAGTTCAAACAGAAATCAAGAAACACGTGACTGTCCAAAACTTGTGATCTGTATAAAATATAAATCTGTGAAAATTCACAGAAAGTTTTTTTAATTGGTTTATGATAAATCCTGTCCTCACCTTTCTGCACCACTTCCCAGCAACAGCACATCCATGCATGTTGAAATGCTTTCCTGAGTGGACTCTGTTCAATTTTTCTTTAACAAGTGGCATCCTCCAGCAGGGGGTTAAATGCCACCAGAGGCCTTCCTTAGTTCTGCACACAACCCTTCTATTCTGTGACTGAGCGCGATATCTTTCCTTCTGAACTTTCTGTGACATTACAGTAGTTCAGCCAATATCCATGACGTTCACAGGCTGATTTTCAGCCTCTGTACTGCCTTTCTTTCATCTGCCTGCTAAGCATTTGACTCCTTTCAGCTCCTCTCCCTTTGTTTCCTTATATCAGGTGCTGTGACATCACAGCACTGCAACAAATGGCTACAAAGGACTCAGTCTAACATCTAGTAGTACGCCTGTGTTAACTTTACAGATATACCATCATTTGATTTCCTGGAAATTTATTTTTTAAAATTTTTATACAGTGTTTATTACAATACATTCATAACATAAAAGGAAAAAAATCCCCACAACATTTGTTACAGAATTATGGAAATAAATTTTTAAAAATTTATTTATTTATGAAATTTACCCCCATCCTTCAACATTTTTACAGGGTAGAATGATACACAACTAAAATGCAACTTAGAAAAAGGCAAAACAACAATACAAGATTGCAAAACACCTTCAGAATTAAAATTCCCACTTAAAATGCCTTAGAAAATAAAAAAGGTCTTTGCCTGTAACGTAATTTTTATTATTTATTTTTAAATGTTTTAGAACTCTTTAAGGGTGGAACCCTCTCAAGGTGGTGTACAAAATAAAAACAAACACAAGGTTAAAAAAAGTACAAAACAATACAATTCAATAAAAACAGTACTTTTAAATAAAACCTACAGCCCAGAAATTAACGTAAGGCCAGGGAAAATGGAGGTCTTGAGAACTTTCTTGAAGACCTGCAAAAGAAGGAACCTGATGAACAGCCAATGGAAACTCATTCCATGGAGCCGCTACCGAAAAGGCCTTCCCTTGTACTCCCCAGTCTTACCAGCCTTTCCAGTGGGCAAGTGAGCAGCGCCTCTGATAATGACTTTGGAGTGCAGGCAACCTAGGTCCAAACCATTCAAGATCTTAAAGATTAAAAACAGCACCTTAAATTGGGCTCAGATGTGCACTTGGAACTAGTGCAGTTGGTGCACTATCAGGGTATAATATGCACCTGCATTAGAGACATCATTTAGCCACAATCACTCCCTCAGAAATTTTACATTTGGGAGACCATGGAACAGTTGCTGAATCCTTAAAAATGCAAGTAGAACTGACCCAAAAATTCTCAGAAGTCATTTTCTGAGAAAAAGTTCTGAGTTTCTTTTCCTTTTCTAACCCCACTAGAAATAGAAGGCTGTTTTGCAGAATTTTCTTCACCATTTTGGGGTGGTGGTCACCTTCCCCTATGCTCTATGATACCCCAAAATTGTTCTAGGTATGTATCATTGTGGAGGATGCAAAATGGTCACCAGTCTCCCAATACAGTTACTGCTGTTGCCACTTTAAGTGGCAGGGCAAAAAACAAAAGCCCTTAAGAAAAAAGAAGCTACAACTACTTCTAATGGTAACCCCTCACCTCTGAGGAACTGTTGGAGAATTTGTCCTTCCCCTTAGGTGCTTCCACACAAGGCTTTTACCATGACATCACCACAGAATTTTACAGGGTTTCCAGATGACATCTTCCACTCATAGTCCTCCTGTGTTTCCCCATGGTTTCTTCTGTCTTTTTTCGTACCATGAAAATATGTTAAATAAGAAAAGATGGAATAGCTTCACAATACCTTCTGATTGTTAGCAATAGGACCCATCCATCTGGAAACACCCCTAGAGAAAGTTGGTGAACTGTTCCTCCCAATTATTCTTCCCACAAACATGGTGGAAATTGAGCACAGTTAAAGTACAGTAGTGATACTTCACACAGCACATAGTTAAATATGAAATTCTCTACCACAAGATGTAGCAATGGATACCAACATGGATGGCTTTAAAAAAGGATTAGACAAATTCATGTAGGATAAAACAATCAATGGCTACTAGCCATGATTGCTATATATATATATTATCTCCAATATAAGAAGCAGTATTTCTTTAGTCATAACTTTTAGCTAGCTCAAGAAAAGGGTTTAATTTTAGTCAGGGCTTAGCAGCAGAACCTGTTTTGAAATCTATGGCTTATAGGGCCAAGCTATAGGCAGCAGCCCTAGAAGAGCATGGAGCCAGAAGTTGGGTGTGGAGATAAGAATCAAGGGATGAAGTCAGAAGTTAAGAGTGGAGAGTAAGGACAGATCAGGAAGCAGGACCAAAGAGCAAGGCAGAAGGCACCACACAAGGACAGTCACACACAGATCCCTATACGATCTGTTTGAGTCCTGCAGCTCCTGACAAAGGCTGAGTCATAGAAATATGTCCTCTGGGCATGGTGTCTTGTCTTTTTACTTCCAGCCTCCACACCTTGGAATAACAACTTTGTGGGGGAGGGGAAATCAGGCCCAAAATAAGGTACTACAAGGGAAGACGCCATCTCCATCCCCAGCTATATTTTTTTTTAAAAAAAGGGAACAATCTTGTACTCAAAGTGCTGCATGCTCAACCCTCCATTTCCATATTACTGTACAAATGCAAGAAATTACAGTTTACCAATGCAAACTCACAGTTTCGGACAGGCTTATGTGTGTACCAATGCCAACATAGGACAAAAGACAAGGTCCAGAATGGAGTAGGAAAAAAGCAGAGGTACAAGAAGGACAGGAGTAAAATCAAGAGGCAGGCAACAAAAAGGAAACAGGTTGAGGGAACCAACCACAAGAATGTATTCAAGCAATTTACTCTCTATGTGCAGGTAGCAAAGACTTAGTAGACTTGCCTAATTGTCTCTTGCAGAATTATATCTGCCTTTTTGGTCTTGAGATATAGATCTTGCATGCATCTTACATTTTCTTTATGTAGTTCACCTGAATTCATGAATTCTTGTCTCTACTCACTGCATAAGCTCAAAGCCATTTTATCAGTATGTCTTTTATCCCCCTCGGCCGGCAAGGCATGAGGGGGAGAAACAGTAGTTGCGGTGGGGAGGAGGGGAATAAAGGCCTCACATGTCGCACACGTGGGCCATGTGAGGCAGGGCCAGGGCCAAGCCTATAAAAGCTGGTCCTGCCCCTTTCTCGGCCTTGCTGTCTTTTCAGCTCCCACCCTCTTCTAGTATGGGACTTAGTTAGTCACTCCCTTTGTGGGGAGGGCTGAGTAGGAATTTTTTCCTTTATAAGGTTTTGCCTACTCCATACTTGAGGATTTAAGGAGGGTGGATAAATAGGTCAATTTGTCAGCAGGATGTGCAGGAATTTGCTATCCCAGAATATGGACGGTGAACACTCTGGCACCTTTTAGGTGATTGACATAGCCAGAGCTCCTGCTCCTCATGAGTTTCAAGGCTCACGTGTCTGGAAATGGTATGCCTTTGGAGATCCTCCTGCCTCATCTACTCAGGGTTTTACAGCTCTGCATGGGGATGACATGGGGTGGTTTCCCCACACTCTCGAAGTGTTGCATAAGAAAGGGGCCGGGTTACCCCACTCCTGGCTTAATAGAGTGGCTCGCCCTTAAACCAGGCAAGTAGACTGAGATTAGTACATATTGATTCCTGCACTTTTGACATGCAGTTCCAGGGAGGGGTTGAATTTCCCTTGTTGTTAAATAAAGAGGCCCTAATTTTTCCCAAGCTCAGGTGTCCGTGTCTTTATTCCATACTTCCTTCTCCACTCACAACATTTTGGCTCTTTGTCTTCCCTTCATCATCAGATCTTTAATGTAGATGACTAATTCACACAATCCAAAAAATTGTCATTTTTCCTTTGCCTTCTCTTCCTCACATTAGCAGTTCAGGGATTGGCTAAGATTGTATTTTTCTAAGCAGCTCCTGGCAAACCCAAGAGAAATAGTGGGTGGGCAGGCTTTATTTTTCCCATGAAGTAAAATGGAACATACCACCAAGAAGGGAGAAATACTCAAGGGATGAGAGATATTGAAACCTGAACCTGCAGTGGGAGAGGAACTACAGGCTTTGGGTGTAGAACTGCAAACTATGATGCTGCTCAAACAAAATCTGATACCAAATTAAGGAAGGTACAGTTCCCCCCACACTCTGTTATATCCATGGATTCCATTCACTTTAAACTGAAAAGTCCAGTTGAAGGATTTTTTTTTTAAAAAAATCTATTAGTGGATGGGTGTTGGTGGGTGCTGCTTTCCCCCCAATATTATTTGAAGACATATGAACTCTGAGCTTCCAAACAAAAAAATAATCAAACATGTCAAGTTACTTGGTAAGTAACCCAAGCTGACATCTGCACACTGGGGGCCAATACACACACACACCTGTTGTAAGCCTTTGTAGAACCATGGCAGGGGAAGAATAAATTACCATCTGTTCTCTATCATTCTATATTGTTATTGTATTTTATAATTATTGCTTCTTATCTATCTTGTTAGCCATTCCGAATACAAGTAGATGTTTTTGTTGTTGTTGTAGATTTTTGTTGTTATTTGATTAAGAAATTCCTCCTTTGTTTCACAGTAACACAAAACAGCTCTGCTTTGATGACCAGCTTCTTGTTCACTTAGCCTTGAGTGTTAAAAGTTTATCCCAACCTTCTTTAATCTGGTGCCCTACAGAAGTTTTGGAGTTCATTTCCCATCAGCTCCAGTCAGATTGGACAATGGCCAAGATTGCTGGGATTTGTCCAAAACCTCTGGAGGGCACCAAATTGGGGAAGGCTGGTCTAGTTCATTTGCCCTATAAAGTTAATTGTTGAGGGTAATGGCCAAGATGCTGCTCGTTTAGGCCCACACTTAAGTGATAGAGTATGACAAGCCTAGTAATTTTTTAATCACCCATTACCTACGTTGTATGGGAGAGTTGGAGTAGGAGAAAACTGTGGTTGAGGGATGTGCACCTTGTGATGAATGTCCTCCACCTGGGTATGTTTAGCCTGAAGAAGAGAAGATTAAGGGGACACATGACAGTGGCCTTCAAATATCTGAAACGATGCCACACAGAAGATGGAACAAAGTTGTTCCAAGGGCCAGGAATGTGGTCCAGGGGTAGGAATAGAACCAATGGTTGGAAATTGCAGGGAAATAAGTTTGGGTTAAACATTAGGAGAAACTTGTTAACAGTAATATGAGAGCTGTTTGGCTGTAGAATTGACTGCCTCAGGAAGTGGTCTTTCACTGGAGATATTTAAGTAGAGACTAGATGATCATCTGTAAAGAAAACTGTAGCGGTATCCTGCTTTGCAGAGCTTGCATTGAGCAGAGGGTGGGCTAGATGATCTCAAAGAACCCACCCAATGCTATGATTCTATAATCAATTATTGTGAAGCTGTGACTGAACTCTCTTCTGACATCTGCACGTCAACCTGTTTGAGTTGTGGAGGGAGTCCAAAGCAGGTCTCACTTTTTTGACGTTCGGTTTAGCTGATTGGCTGGTTTGCTCTGGCTTTGTATGTCTGTGAAATTTGTTTTATTTTTTATTGTGCACTGCCTTGAGTGATGGAAAGTCAGCTAACAATGATAAATAATAGAGAGCAATTGCCCTATAGCACTGAATTTTAAGGTTCTGCAATAGCTGAACAGGAAGCTACTTAGCCTTGAATTTGAATGATATTGTGTGCCCAAGGGTCTCTACTTCCCTTGCTCAGCTTCGTCCATTATCTTCTGCTGCCCCTTACGCCTGGAACGCTCTTCCAGAACATTTGAGAACTACAAGTTCAATCGCAGCTTTTAAAGCTCAGCTAAAAACTTTTCTTTTTCCTAAAGCTTTTAAAACTTGATTTTGTTCTGACTTTATACTGCTAGTTTTACCCCACCCTGTGCCTGTTTGGTGCATTCTCTTCCCCTCCTTATTGTTTTATTATGATTTTATTAGAATGTAAGCCTATGCGGCAGAGTCTTGCTATTTACTGTTTTACTCTGTACAGCAACATGTACATAGATGGTGCTATATAAATAAATAAATTAATAATAATAATAATAATAATAATAATAATAATAATAATAGTGTGGGGTAAGGTAGTATATTTACCTTAATTTCATGTGATGTGTGGGAGAGTTTGGAAAGAAAATTTGAAATTAGAGAAGTGCATCCCATGTTGCACATTCCCAGACCATAATTTCACTTATCCTTCCAGGATATTTTAAGCTATTTGGGGATCTGTCCCAGGCATAGTTTAAAAAGTCCTTTGAGGGATGAATAATTAGGATCAGAGGAAGCAATTGTCTTTCAGTTAGTTCCCCCTTCCCCAACATTCATTTTGCTTCAAATTGTCTGAATATACTTGTCATAAACAGCAATTTAAATCAAAATCACCTTGCATTTTATTTCCAATTTCCAGCGTGGTGCTATTATGTGATAATTATCATGTGGGGAATAACTATCAAGCAAGTAGTGACAATAATGGACAGGGATGGTATGGGGTGGTCATAGTTACCAAGGTGACTAGGTCAGCATGTAGTACCTGAAAGGGAATTTAATAATAGTTTTCAGGTAAAGAGAGGGCTGCCCTAGGAAGGACTGGGGTCAGATGTCCTCTTTGTGTACTATAGAAATGGTTAGAAACAGTGGGTGAAGATATTTCAACTGGATGATAAGCACTTACTTGTTTAGATTATTCTGATTTGTGGTGGAATCTCCATCATTCAAGGTTTTAAAGAGCATATTATACAAAGATTTGGTTGGATAAGACAAAGGTTTTGACTGAAAGGTATCATGAGGAGCTGTTAACTGCACGTCCAAAAGTGTCCACCAGTAGAGATGAGGGTGCAGTGTCTTTTAACAAGAATAGCTTTGGGCAGGATTTCAGTTTCAAGCAGCCAGTGGCCAGCCTGTGGCATTCTTTATAGCTCTTTGTAGGAGTGAAAAATATTTCTTCTTATGTCACTCGTTCCTGATGAAGCTTTATATCACATAAGCTCTTAGGGCTCTTTCAGACTGCAGCCCTAATTTCACCATGAAATAGAGATACAAATGTAGCCCAGACTGCATTATAAATTGTGCTGGTTTGTATCTGAGCTTATCCTGAATGAGGTGAACATATATTTTTCAAATGCATTTGGAATGGCTTCTGAACCACAGAATAAGCAGATTAATTAGCTTCATGATGTAATAAAAGTCTATTAATATACTTTACAGTTTTTAAGCATCTTTCATCATTGCTTCTCATATAATTCAGAAGTACTGATCATATTTCTCCTGTCCTTTATTTTGTGATTGAAAAGACTGGGGCCAGGAGCTCTAATTCCATTCATTCCCATTTGTGCTACTGCACTAGTAAAAGGGAGGATATTGAAGTGTCTCTGATTTTCACAGGCAATAATTCATGTGTGCGTATGTGTGCGGCAGAGGGATAGGCTTAAGCATGTAGGGTCTTTGCCACCTGGTGTAGGCAAAGGGCTGGAGTACTACTCACACTTCCTACTGTCATTTGGTGATAACACAGTTGGCATAAGAGAATTTCTATGATACAAGATGTATTGATCAAGCTCATTTGTTTATCACATTTGTATCCCAGCTACCCCATTTTATCCTCACAACAATCCTGTTAGGTATGTAGCTGAGAGACTTGCACAAAGAGCTTTGAGGGGGTTTGAACCAAAGCCTCTCTAGCCCTACTTTAAACATAAAACATTAGCCATTGGAAATCTCATTAATAAATCACTTTTCTTAAAAAAAAAAAACCCCACCTAGAATGAGGTGGGCAACTTCAGGGGATCTAGTGGCCACTTTTGTTCTCCCAGGCCTCGCTCACCCCAGTCCACAATTTGGCAGCATGAGCCCAACAGGGAATAGGAAGTGGTGATATCTCTTCCACCTTCTTCACTTTCTTCTGCCCCAGTTGGATTGCTCTACCAGTCACATTGTCTGGTTTTTAACTCCATGAATGGAGAAATTCTGCTTACTGCTTCTGGGATGCCTTTCCAGGAACCATAGGATTTATGACATACTAGGAATAAGAAATAAGAACAAACCGCAAAATTACTGGGGATGTTTCCTGCTCTCTCCGTCCAACACCTGCTATACAGTAACTTCAGAAAACATCTCATGTTCTAATTTAGAAGGTGTCACAGCTCAGTGATATAGCATTTGCTTTGCATGTTCAGTGCTGAAATGTGGTCCTCAGCTTCTCAAGTTTGAAAAGCATTTACACTGCAAATGAAGCTGAAACTGGGTTGATAGAAGAGACCCAACATTTTATGGTACAAAGCACTTGGCAAGCTAGATTTTCTGAAGACCATATTGAATACCACTGTAGAAACTCACAAGCAATCGGAAAACTTGAGCTTCAGCTATTTATTTATAATGCAATAAATAAATAAATTCTGTCAAATCTGTCTTCTTAGAATTCACATAATATTTTGGCTAACAAACCTTCTAGGAAAAAAAATCAAAGAAATGAGATCCAAGATTTTCTACAGTGTTTTTCCTAGCTTTGTTAGGCCATATTTGTGCCCTCCTGAAGGCTGGAAAATGCAGGTGCACAGCTATGTGTAACCCTTATTCTATTTACAGTCTGTTGGCAAGGGAATGGATTGAGGTCATTCGTAATTGTGGGATAGTGGTGAAATGGGGTTAGTTTCCAAAGAGCACTGATAAAAACCAATGGTCTGTACTGATGGGCTGCAATGGTCACTTGAGGCCCTCACTCTTAACCTATTACTCTTGGATTCAGCACATATACAGGGACCTCAAGTTTTCATTGGCTATTTATTTAACTTTCTCAGTAAAAATGTTCATGGGTCTATCCTTGTGGGGAGAAAAAAATGATAACCAGTTATGTTCTTAGAAGGCTCTGGATGGCAAGATGTCTGATGGTGTACCATTTGAAAAAATTCAGTTGAGTATCCTGTACGGATATACTGAATTATCACAATCTGTGTCTTATTTTTTTTGTCTATGTACCAGGCTTTTAGAACTGTTTTTTCTTAAAAATAAATAAATAAATACAATGCATAAAAAAGCTTTGCTTTACAACTGCCATTTATTAACTAGGGCTTATGTTGAATCCATAACAGACCTAATAGCGAATTACACACTTTGTGTAACATGTAGTTCGATCTCCAAGTAGGTCACAAGTAGAAGGTCAAGCTGAAATTACAGGACCTTGGATAGCTCCAAGCAGGCAACTTGCTCAAACAAGGTTGAGAGCTCAACTTAGTTTATATCTCTCTTGGGACAGAGTACCCCTGAGAGGCTCTCCCACCTTCCTGAAGAGTGGAGAGCCTTAAAGGGCTAGTCCTCTGGGCTGGAGCCTAGTGCAGACTGCTTCTCAGTCAGCTCCTGCCTTGTACATTGCCAGTGCTGGTAGGGGCCAGTTCCTCTGAAGAATCTGGCTCAGGGGTTACGATCTCTGGGGATCCCAGTTTGGAGATCTCTGGTTTAAGGTGCTCCAGGCTGACAGGCTCAATGTTAGGGCCCAGGTTCAGCACCTCTGCAGCTTGTGCCACTGGACTTCCAGGTCCAAATGGTACCATCTTCTCTGTGTCAAAGTTTTAGCTGCTGCTCAGGGTTGAGGTCATGACACCAGGACAAATCGAGCTTGTGGGATATCAGTGCTTGGTGTATTGCCTTCTCCATCAAGGATTGCTGGACTGAATAGCTGTGAAGCCTTCTCTACCTTTACACTTTAAAAACACTAAACAACTTGGCACCTTTTCTGTCTGAGTAGGCCAAGCTTAAATGTTGTTTAAATTAGCTAAAAGCATATTTTTCATATGTTTTAAAGAAGCAGGTTACATATCTTTTGGGGCAATGGGGAAAAATTACAACAGTTCTTTAACCCCAATTTATAAGAAATGATAGTGTAAGTCACTATGACAATGACATGCTTTGAATAGTTTTTTAAAAATACGCTAGCCACACATTTGATATAGGTCTCTGTCTTTATAGTAAACATCTTAAAAGTCTAATCCTGCATATTTTTACTTGAAAGTAAGTACTGCTAAATTTAGTGGGACTTATTCCAGTATGCATAGGATTGCAAACTAAAAGGACTGGAGACTAAATCTACAATCCTAAACATCCTTATTAGGGAGCAAGTCATATTGACCATAGTTGGACTTATTTCTAAGTAAACATGCATAGGAATGCACTGTTAATATAGTAAATTGCTTTGCCCTGAATTACACTACTTGAGTATCTGGCATAAGTATCTACTATCCTTTTCACAAAATAAGTAAGCTGTGAATGCTCAAGTGGATGTTGCTATGGGTACTGTCTTCAGTTTACAGAAGTGATCTTTTCTTTACAATAAGAAAATAGCATTCTGTTTTCAGCAAAACATCATTTGTAATTGTTGATATAGAACCTGTTGCATATTTACAAATCTATACTGTAACTCTGACATTTCTAACAAATTTTAATTTTGTATTTTTGTAGATTTTTTCTAAAGTTTTTCCTCAAGTGCAATCAAAACTGTTTGAAGAATGCAGGAAACCCACGAGATATGCGACGATTCCAGGTACAGATTTCCCAAAGAGTTAAGACTACATGCACAAGGCTTGTATGGATTTGCTCAGAAAAAAACATTATGCAAATAATTTAAGTAGGCCTTAGCTGTTTTGCAAAATTGTTATAAATATTTGCCAAATTTAATTGCAAGTTATATTTTCAGTTCTTCATATCCAAACCTGTGCAGATCTCCAAACCTTCCACAGCTCTCTGTAGAGAAGCAGGAACTCTTTCCTTTCTACTCTTATTGTAGCTGTTCCTCTTATGGTGATCTGAATAGGACTAAGCAGGAGTGCCCTTCCTCCATTCAAAAGAACATGCACAAACCTCAAAGAGAAGGACAGTATCACCTCCTTCCCTATTGTGACTTCTGGGGGGTTCCAAGTTCTGACCTGCACAGAAGCATTTCCATATGATTGGCTAAATAGAGAATTATTAAAAACTTGGAAATATTTACTTTGTTTTCAAAAGAATTCCCCATGTTGTTGAGCAGTTTTACTCTACAACCAGAGTGCACAACTTAGGAGGTAAATGTGCCCCTACAAAAGCATTAATTGTGCATCTCCAAGGTGCTCTGACCTCCCCCCACTGCTGCCAAATTCCTCTTGCTGATTTTACCATTGCATTTGCAAAGGCCATTGCTGCTCTGTAGGGATAACGTGGGATGTGTGTGTGCATACATTGTGTGTGTATGCATGTGGGTGTGCACATGTGTGTGCCTCTCCATCCATGAGCCATGCAGCCTTCAGGGCTGAGAAGATTGTATACCCCTGCTCTACAGAACAGTTTTGCACATCCAAATCCCATAAGGGGGTGGGATATGGAATTTCTTGAATTTTGGATCAGTCTTTGTAACTTTCTTGATGTAGGAGTCCAATAAACTTTTGTTTAAATAAATGTTTAAATAAAGGCTATTTTCTACTTGTTTCTTGTTCCCCAGAAATACTGTGTTGACCCAAAACCACTCCAGAAGGGTTTCTGCTTTAAGCGATAATTGTTTTTGCTGATTGTGAACAGTTGCAGAAAAATACCACATTTTAAATTAGAAATACATTTTAGGCCCAGAGATAGTTCTTGGAAGTATAAGTTATGATTAAGCATTACAAATGCATATACCTTAACTCTCTATGCATAGTCAGCCTGAACAAGTGAAGCTAGCCAACCTACAGTAAATATTTGTGTAGAGAGGGAAACAGAAACCCTTCAGAACAATTCCACCAAGTCTCCATTTTCATGCATCTCAGGTTCACATGGCATTGATAATATTGATCCATATGAACAGAGCTTAAGTTGAAACCTGGAATGAGTATAAATATGTCTCTTGTCTCATCAGTGACTACATGAATCATCAGTCATGAGTAATCTTGTGGTTGGCAATGGAACCACTAGAAAGTCACTAGAAAGACAGTTCTGGGTTTCCCTAGGTAATATGTCTGCATCTCAGAAGGTTTAAGTGCATTTAACAGTATGTCAGATCTTGAACAATATTTTCAACTTTTTTTTTTACTGTCTCAGCACTTTTCTTTAGGTGCACTGCAGGAATGAGCCAATAAAACAAAGGAGAGAACATATGTACTTTTGCTGAACTACAGAATTTCCCTTTTGTGATTACTGCCCTATATATAAGTAATGGAGCAAAAAAGCGTTGCATATCTTAAATACTTTATCTGTCTTTAGAAAATATATCTAGCAACTGGGGGAAAAACAACTTTGCTTAAAAGTACAATTAACATGCTTTGTTCTATAGGCAATTTATCTGATACCCCAACCCTAAAAATATTATGTGTACAAGATGGGGGCAGGCATCTTTATAACTCATTAAAAGAAAACAGATTAATAACGTGGCTGTAGGAACTGAAATCTGGGGTGTTGGACTGAAGTCCAACTTTATGAATCTCCCATAATGGATGTCCTTGAGATACAATTCAGACTGACTCTTTCGAGAAAACAGTGTGGGCTGCAGAATTACAGACTTCTAGAGAAACACCCTCAGGCTTTTCTCAAGGGGGACACAGATGGCTGCCTCAGAGGAGGCAGAGTATACAGGAGAAGGTGCTGTAATAGCTGATAGCTAATTACAGCATGTGGAAAAAAACAGGATCAAAGGTGATCTAAAACATAGAAAATAGGAAAGAATTTACATCTGATGCCTGTGATTCACTACTCTCAAATGGGAAAATATATTCTGTTTTCATTTATAGTATGTCATTGTAAAAAGTGCCTTTCTTTCATTATTATTTTTGTTCCAGAAATGGTTGGCCCTTTTTTTAACATGGTGTATCACCATTCTTCCCTCTTCTCAAGCTAAAAAAGAAAGTGTTAGTGTTATTGCTCTATTGGCAAAAATGCACCACATTGTGTGTTGGGGGGGGGACAAGAGTGACAGTACAAGGGTAGTTAAAATAAAATCTGGAGCTTCTGTCTGAGCTATTTGAAAGACTTTTATAAGTTTGGCTTATGAGTCTGGCTATATGTACAAATAGCTTTTAAATAATAATAAACACAGCCTATGAAAGTACTGTTCATGCATACACATAGATACAATAGGGCAGGATCGGGTAACCTATGACCCTCCAGATGTTGTGGGATTCTAAATCGTATCAGTCCCAGCCAGCATAGTCAATGGACAGGATGTGCATTCTTATAAAGATTCCTTTTAAAGTGTATACTAAGAAGCAATTGGAATCCAAAGTAGGCCTTATCCATCACCTCTTCTGTGAAAAGATGCTGAATCTGGAAACAAGAATAGAAGATTTTCAGTTTTTAAAAAGGGGGGCAATCCATTGGCATAGTAGGATCAATCTACATCTGAGTGAACTTGAGAATGGATATTCTTCATGGATTGTAGGCACTTTTAGTATTCATGTTCAACTTTATCTTTTCAGATACAAAATTGCATTATTGGACATTAAGCCTGCTATTCTGTGATCCCAGGGGACCCTTTGGATGTTTCAGATCTCACTCTCCTAGGGTGGAAAGAGTGGTCTGCCCTCGGAATGGGAGATCTTGAAAGCATGAGGCTGTGGAAAGTTCTACAGCCGGTAGTTCTCAAATGTTGGAAATCTGAAAATGAAGAGCATCAAAAAAGAAGAAAAAGCTTTCCAGGGGTATTCCATAGAAGTGCTGGGAGAGTTTGTGGATCCACAGGGTCAAAAGCTTTCCCATGTTCCTGAAATGGGGGAAGAACTATGCCAGATCAGAAGCTAGTGTAGTTCATGATTCCAGAGAAACAGTTTAAGAAATAAATGGAAAATGGCTTCGGATAAGGCTGTTTCTCCATCTCCCCCCACCCTCACCTGCTGGTAGGATTGCTCTGTAAATGTAATTGTGAAAGTGACCTAGAGAACATTTCTGAAGAGAAAACAGAGTTACATGTAGTTACAGATTTATGAAGCAAAGTATTTTTTCCCCTCTGACTTGGAGAGCTCACAATTCTTCATTTGAAGACAGTCTCAAGTGTACAAATTTTAATTGGATAAACTATCTAATCAATATATCAACAGATCAATCAAAACAGTAGCTTTTAAAATGAGTGGTTAGAGGGGTGTTTCTGAAACTAATGGCTAGAAGAATATTTTCCCTGAATTGAATTCATTTGTTAGCATAATAGGAGATTAAACTCTAATTAGTGCAGCGGGTGTTGAAGGGGGGGGCAGATTGTGAGTTGAAAAATCTCTACTGATAACCAAAAAGAAGTGAATGGCATCTATGAATAAATCTACATTTATGGAAAAGTAATAGACTGTATCGTTTCACTTTGTCTTTTAAATAAAGTTATTTCAGCAGATGTACCACATTTTTTTAATCTATATGCTTCGAAAAAGAAATGTGTTGTTGTTGTTTTCTTTTTCCCTTCCCCTTTCCAGGTTGTTGTATCAACGACAGTCAATGTGGATGGCCACGTTCTGGCTGTCTCAGACAACATGTTTGTACACAACAACTCCAAACATGGAAGGCGAGCTCGCCGCCTTGACCCCTCAGAAGGTACGGCCCCTTCTTATCTGGAAAATGGTAGGCACACATTTACATGCCTTTTTAATTTGCAATGCTTTTTTGCACCATATTTTATGTTGGTACACTACCATATTTACTTTTTACATGATTCCTTTCTCCTCTTGATCATCCCATTAAAATACAGTACATTAGCATTTCAGATTACACATCAAAGAGAAGATCGTCCCTTCTGCATTTGCTTCTGACTTAAATTTCCTTTCTTTAACATGAAACATTTTGCAATGTACAGCCGTTCTCCCATCTTTTCTGTTTATTTGCTTACAGCTTTTTTTGCTATTTATTTTATCTTGGCTTGTCATAATCCTCAGTCTAGAAATACATTCTCAGATAATGCACGTAAGTTTAAATGGATGCTAAGAAACACAACCAACTCTTGAAGAATACACTGTGAGATCATTTTCCTGTTCTTGGGCCCTGCTGCAACAGATTAGGGAACTACAGAGGTCCTATATGAGAAAAACATCATAGCTTCCTTCAGGCAGAGTCAGTAAAATTGACTTCTCATCTGCTTTTATAAAGTAGCTAGTTTGCAAAAGAAAAAAGTTTAAATTCTATAAACTTAGAAGTAGCAGAGCACTTGGCCCTGCATGCTGCATATGAATCATATAAAATCAAATATCTATTTAGTATCTACTAAAGCCCAAATCCCAAACCCAACTACATATATGAGAGAGCCAATGATATTCTACAACTCAGTTTATGGGGATACTATAAATATGTATAATAATAGGTACATTTCTAACAGTGTAAAGCAATTTGAAAAGATTTTATTATTTATAGTTTTATATGCCATTTCCCCACCACAAATGTGGCCCTCAAAATGTCTTATAGCTCACAACAACAACATGATAAAAAGAACTGCATCAGAATAGATAATAACAATACCTACACCCATAATAAAATTTCTAAAACCTCTAGAATAACCAACAGAGGGATAACTAGATCAAATCGATCAAATGCTTGATTGAAAACAGCTGTTGTTACAAGCCTTTAAAATGTTGAAAGAGAAGAGGCCAAGCAAGCCTCCTTGGAAGGGGAGTTCCAGAGCCGCAACCAACATTTTCTTCATACTGAAATACAAATGCAGGAGCGATTCTGGAAATATTCTTTGAGGAAGGACTTTGATGTCAGGATGGAAGGTGCCATTGTTGGCTCCAGGTTTTTGAGCGCCCTTGGGCAATACATCCCTATTGGGCCCCCTTGGTTAGTAAGCCTATTTTTTCATTGCCATTATCACCAGCTGCTATTGCTCCTCCTCTTCTTTCATTTTATTTCTTGTTTCAGGCAGTAAGAAGCAGGTAGTATAGCATACTGCTCCTTTTTCTTGCCACTACCGTTGTGTGAACCAGAGCAAGAGGCAATGAACAATCAGTCTACAGTAGTGAAGAAGAGGGGCAACTCCAGGAGACTCTTGGCGCCGGCCCAATGTAGATTTGCCATAAGTTGTAGCAAACTCAAGCAGATGAAGATCTTTAGATCCCAACCAAAATCAACGTCTTATCTAGACCTAGAAATACTCTAGAATATAGATAAGTTGTTTAAAATAATAGCTTGCCAAACTCCCCAAATCAGCCCAAAGTTGTGCTTTCTTTGCACCATGCTTCTTCACACTGCCCAGAGTTAAACTATAGAATTTAAACATGACTTTAGAAGATTACACAAATTCATGACAGTGGGTAAGTTTATCTATACATGGCTATTAGTCATGATGACTATATACTGCCTCCAGGATCAAAGGCACCATGCCTCTTATTGCCAGTCACTGGGAACAACAGTGAGAGAGGGCTCTTGCCTTCATGCGCTGCTTATGGTTGACCATTCTTGGAAATTGGGTACTGGTGTAGATGGGTCTTTGGTCTGATCCATCAGATCTTCTTGTGTTCTTAACTGTCAGTCTGTGAGATTTACATACAAATAACTTTAGAATAGATTGTAGCCAGTGCCTGGCCTGATAACATGCATTATCTAAGTGACATGTAGCTACTTCTGTGTGCTGGGCTTCATGTCGCAATCATAATATGTGCAAGAGCCAATGGTTTATTTCCCATGCCAGTGCCATACCTGCCATGGGGCTGCTGGAATTGGAGAAAACCATATGCTATGAGTGTTTACATGATTGTCCCTTTCAAAAGGTATCACTATGAGATGAAGCATATCCATCCAGAAGGGGGCTACCATATCACATAGGTAATATCTGAATCTTTTTCTGTTCCACATAATACACATAGTAAATGCATAAACTGATGGTTACAACATGCATTGATGAACCAAATAAAATACAATTTCAGCATCAAGAATGAAGTATTAATCTTATTTGCTCCAGAAAAAAAACATTTGTTTTTCTTCTCTAATAACTAAGGCAAAAGAGATTGAAAAAAATATAATAATTAAAGGTTGCTCAGAGCACAAGAGTCATTATAGTCTATGACGTATTGTTTATCTCTTTCATATGTACTGAAAGTAGGTGTGTGTTTTGCCTGGCAACCATCACTAATGAGGTTCACAATTAAGAA
>NC_086178.1:77696225-77716225 GCF_023053635.1 Elgaria multicarinata webbii | reverse complement strand
GTGGAAGGCCTGCTTTAGAAAGCTTTCGGATACAACTGGAATTTTTTTAAAAAAAATATACTAGGAGTAGGTTTAAAAAAACACATGGAGGCAATTTTCATATGAATGATGCCCTGTGGCCTTTCCTGCAAACTAAAAACAAGGATCATTTGCAGATAGTTTCATTTAGAAAAAAAACTCTATTGGTACCCCCTGATCTTATGTTGTGACAGCAAGAAAACAGCATTTTGATAAGAAGGTCCAATTTAGCCTCATTTTACTAATTATATCTGCGTAACAAGTGTGCATGCTATAACTACAATCTTGATCGACATTTTGTGTACTGTATGATTTTTTTTTATAGCTGATAACACCCCATGCCATCAGAGTTCAAACGCCACCACGGCACATTCCTGGAGTTGTTGAAGTAACACTCTCCTACAAATCCAAACAGTTCTGTAAAGGTGCTCCAGGACGGTTTGTCTATACCGGTAAGTGTACAGCTTCTTTGCTACTTTTAAGCGGCATCTTACAAATATTAATGATGCAGGAAATTAAAAGATCAGATTTTCATGTTGGTATGATCACATTTTTAAATCTGTTAGCAAGTTCAAAGTGATGGGTCAATTTAAAAATTCATCTTTAACTCCAGAGAAGCAACTCTTTTTCCATTACAATTATGTTTCCATTTAAAACTTAGTGTATTATCTGCCTTTCAGTCAAAAATGTTAGTTTTGTGTTCAAGTTCTGCCAGAATGGATTGAATCCCTGTGCATGCACACATGCAGACATACTAACCTGATTCGCATGATCAAAACAGCCCACCATGGGTTGTTTAAGCATGGTGAGCTGCTTGCTAGTGTGGGTCAACCAGTATTTTTTGTATTCAACCCCAACCTGTCATTTCATCCAAACCCAGCCATCATGGGTTATGTGAGGGTTAAAAAACCCTCATATAACCCACGGTCTGCTGTAAGATTATGTGAGCATTGTTTAAACAGCCCTTACATAAATCAAGGTAGCCAGGTTTGGGTGCAACGACTACCCCCAGTCGAGGATTGAATGTGCAAAATGCTAGCTGGCATGCACTACAGCTCAACCCACAGTGGGCTGTTTAAATCAAGAAAACCAGCCTATTCTCATGAATAAACCCAAGAGGCAGTATATCCCTAAGACAATTCCTTCCTGGACTGGTTCAGATAAACCCAATAGAATGTCAGGTTTCATTTTGTTTAAATAAAAGGCACAATCCATTCCTGCATGCCCTTTATGGGTGCAGCCATGTACACAGAGAAAGATTGTCCTAAAGGCTGCTGCCTCTTTCCTCTGTCTTCTATATCCCTCAGTGTCTGCAAACAGGGCATGAGTAACTTACATCTTCATCATCATCATCATCATCTCATTTCATTTCTATACCGCCCCATAGCTGAAGCTCTCTGGGCAGTTTACAATACCTTGATGAGCATACAAGAGGTACTGATGACCTTCCAGTCTGTGTAAGGGCTATATGGATTTTTACCTGCCACCAAAGTCAAGTCAAAATACTTATCTGTAGGTTTCAACCCTTGCCATTTTGTAGAGAAGTTAATCAAACTAATCTGAACCTCAGTAGGACAGTGACATTTTGCCTAATTTCTCATGTTTACATGTTGCTGAAATATGCTTGAAAGTATTTTTGCTGTTTGACAAAAAAAATATCTCATGACAGGAAACATGGCAATAAAGGTCATATACAGCAACTCATGTGCTTCAAACATGTTTGTTTTAAATGTGAATAATTGTAAGATGTAGCAGACGTGGAAACAAGTTCAATATTTTCAAATATGTTACCTATTTTATATGTAAACCTAAATCCTGGAAATATACTAGACCGAAAAGATGAATAGGTACCTAAGTTGTACTCATTTACCAATATTTTCTACTGACAATTTCATCTGGAGGAGCACGTAATCAATGAATGTATACAGATGTTTATAGGTTTGCACTGCATATACACACACACACACTTTTATGTTAAATAAACATTTATTTTCTAGCTTGCAGTGACTGTGGGAAATATTAAAGCTTGATACATAAAGCTTGCAAAACATGTTTCCCAACAGACTATTTCATTGAGATGGAAAATGTGTTATCAGGTTATTTTAAAAAGCCATTTTCATAGTTGCAATTATCCAGTCGCTTGGTCCAGATTAATTGAACTGACTCTGATGGAATTATTCCTGAGTAACACATTTATGAGCCAACTGAAATATATAGTAACTACTATGGTACAGCCTTGTACATCGGATGGTACAATGCAAGAACGCACGTGAACTGTCCAGAGAGCTTTGGCTATTGGGCAGTATAAAAATGTAATAAATAAATAAATAAAGTGACTGCTTGTTGAAATCATGCCCAACATGTGGAACATTCTGATGCATTATCGTTGAGAGGACTATACATGCATTTGAATTGGGTCTAAGATGGTCCCAATCCAGCCCTCTAGGGTTCCCCAGATGGCCATGACCCTCTGGTCCCTTTCCCCCAACCACTGATCTGTTTGGTGGTTTACTGTTGTCTGTGTAGTCCCTCCACCCACCTTTTCTTAAATGTTGAAATACCTCTCATAAGACTTACTTACAAGCAGTAAGAGCTTTCAGCTACAATAGGCTGGTATTCTGTGTGTGTGTGTGTGTGTGTGTGTGTGTATTTGCCCCATCCCTTTTGCCTTCAGCTCTAGCCACTAGTAGAACATGGCACCCAAGAGCTTCTCCAAAACCAAATTCAGTCCTTGGGCTAAAAAGGGTTGCCCACCTCTGTTCTCAGACTTTTAGGACTAATTTAGGGACTTGTTCAGAGTGGAGTGACAACATGAAGTTTACCTGCTTAAACTTGATAGCTAAATCTTTGAGGAGGATTTAAGTCCATCAGCTTAGTAAAATAGGAAGTTGTCTTATACTGAGGCAGGCCATTGGTCCTTCTAGCCCAGTACTGTTGACACTGGCTGGCAACCATTCTCCAGGGTTTCAAAGAGTTTTTCCAGCCCTACCTGGAAATTCCTGGGATTAAACTTGGGACCTTCTGCATGCTAAGGACGTGCTTACTATTGAGCTACAGAATTTCAAGGTGCTTCATGCAGCACTATTTTAGCCCTTCAGGCTATTTTAGCCAAATTTAAGCATGCCAAATTGGATTGTGGCCATGAATAAACAAACAAACAAAAGCAAACATTCAAGTTGGGAGTGCCACCTTTAAGTGGAAATCTCAGTTTGAGGGGCCTAGATAAGTTAAGAGCAATAGCAAGCTTTAGCATCTGGTCATAATCCATCCTAACTGTTCTCATTTTAGCTTTCTTAATGAGAGAATAAACAATGGTGGTTGCAGTGGTGATAGCTGTGGCAATATTTACATTGCCTGAAAAGTAACAGAAAAAATTCTTTAGGTTTAAACTTATGTGTAAATGTGGCAGTCAACCAAGAAACTCAGACACTAGCAAAAGTATTCCAGTTACTTAATGGAAAAATATGCCATGTAGATTATCCTGCAGTAGATTATTCTGAAAATTCTATAGACATACATTATTTTGCATTTATTAATCAAATTTATTCAGATGTCTTTTTAACCTAACTGTTACATTATGAGGTTTTCTGAACACTTTTTATGTAGATGAAATGGCAAGCAAATTAGAATATATGTATAAGTAAGGTAAACACTTAATTCAGAGGCATCTTTCATTATAGTTATGATGCAACCGTGTGGCCAATGACACCTACTTTGGCATGGGACAAGCTCCCTGGATGTTGTTGTTGTTTTTAACTGGGAGGCTATCATGCTGTGCCTTTGGGGGCAAATAGATGATTCAGCAGTTGGGGCTCAGACCCCACCACTTGGTCAAGTTACTTGTCTCTGAACCTCATGAGTTTGCCTCTTGAGAAATGGGTTCAAAAGAGTGGTTTTATGTTTTGGAATTCAGACCCCACTTCTGACTTGTACTTAGGTTCCAAGTTACTTTTACTTCCACCTCCCTAATGTACTTTCTGGGAAATGGGTGGTTTTTAATGGGCTATGCCCATAATGGCAGACATCTTGTAAATACACAAACTTCCCACCGATGGCTGCCATTTTGTGAGACACCCACAACATTCTCTCAACATTTCAAATTTGCCCACTGGCCCAATAAGCTTGGGGATCCCTGGTGTAGCTTATGGATTTCTCTGGATGTGTACTAAATTAATTCTGAATGTATTCTGAAACCCCTTATTCACAAGTAGTCCTGCTCAACTCAACAGGACTATCTGTAAGTGTTTATGTGCAAGTCTGTCCTCCTTTATAAAGGTAGCAGTTATTAACAATCCAGATACTTTAGCTAATGTAAGTGGATAGTTCCACTGACTTCAGTGCATGTACTAATGAGAATCTGGCCTTGGTCTTTACAATTCAATAGATAAATGTAATTTATTGAACGGTTCTCTTCATGTAAACTTTCATAGTTTTACAGTGTTTAAAAGTCACATTCTCATAAAGATCAATTTATTCTTTGTCCCTTTCACCAAGGAGTCATAGGAAATGTTAAAGAACGACATTTAAGTGAATCAAAGTTACTAAAACTGCTGTGGCTGCAATTAATTTACTGGAAGCATAAAAATAAAGAGTTCCAAGACTACACATTTCAAATGCTTTTTAAGGGACATGGAAGCCTATATGGCTACAGAAAGAGGAAGGGTAAGGTCAGAGCCTGTCTGACCTGGAAACTTCAGTCTGATTTGTATTGCCCCCAAATTGATGGGGACAATGAGATAATCATTGGAAATTACACTCACCATTGAAAACTGAGCCAAACTTCACTGTATTTCACAATATGAAAATTATGTGGCCCCATAAGAGGGAGGGGCAGAATCCCCAGGGCATCTGTTTCTCATCAGTGTCCCACCATGCTTGCAGTCTGGCTTGGCACTCTAACATTTAACCTTCTCAGCATGAGGTGGAACAAAGGGCAACAAGGCTGCAGAATAATGAAACAAGGGTGTAGTGTGATAGAGAAACTGCCTTTACAGAATACAGAAGTTGAGGCATTTAAATGATATGTATGTACACTGATGTAAAAGTACCAGATTTTAAAAACAAGGAAAATACACACACACACACACCCCATACCTTATTAGTCACATACAGTAAGATCGCTGTGCTGTTTCTCAGCAGGCTGAGAGGAAGGTCTATTACCATCTATCCATGCCTTTTTGCCTGCTGCTTTCAACTATTGTAAAGATACAATTACCTTGGGAGATTGTGGCAGTTCAGTTGATTAGCACGGTGAATTAAAAGAATGAGTCACAAATGACATGTCCAGCTCTTCTCTACTAGTCCTTGGTATTCCCAGTGTACCTCACCCTTGTTGTAAGAAGGTCAAAAATTAGAGAGACATAACAGTTTTCAAGCAGCTAGCACTTAGGAACAGAATTAACAATCATTCTGTATGTAATTGCCAGTTAGTAAATTGCCTTCCAGACTGTAAAATGCAATATAAACTGGTGGGCACCTAAAATTAAATTAATGAGATATTTGCTGCATTTAAAAGTGAACAGTGCAAATTAATAATTGAGTGTAGTACTTGTTTTAATATTTGTCAAGTCATGTATCACTTGCTTGTTTAATGACAATTAAAATAGTTCTTACCTGGAAAAAAAATCTTGGCATATTTAAATTAAGCAGCTTTCTGCAGGTTAGATTCATCATTGTACTAGCTAGCAGTCATTGAAGGTTCTTAAATTAAATATCTGAGATTACTTTTTAATTACATTATAAGCCTTGCAATGTTATTTGATTAAGCCAAATTGTGAATTGTATGCTTCTAAATGGAATTATGTTACAGTTAGTATTTTTAAAGCACACATTTGTAAGTGTGAGAAATCATTATGTATGCCATCTTTAAGAAAACAGAAGCACGTGTATGCCACTGTGGATGTAAGCATGCCACCATCTTCTTGGAGTTAATTCTGCATAACAGTTTCCTAGTAGGCAAAGAAAAAAGCCCCCCATGCACATAGATTTACTTCAATTGCAATCTCACGTGTAGGATTTCTTTCACCCAAGTGTTTTGCTGACTTTTCCCTCTATCATTTTGGTTAACTTTTGTTCAAGCAAAAAGAGTACAGGGATTCAAGATGTCTTTTTCAGTACACTTAAGCCCAATTGCAACAACAAGGGCACTGAGACTGTATAGCAAACATATCCAGCAGAAAGAGGGAGAGGGGTAAATCTGAACGTTGAGTGTGAATCATTTCTAGGCCTGTAACACAAGCACTAGCTGTGAGCATAACAAGTATTATTTCAGCATAAAGACTTGCATTCAACTTCAGATTTACAAAACCATAACACAACAAGAAATCACTCTTCTTAATAGAATCTTTACGTGTCAAAAATACATTGTGCTGTTATGCTTACCCAATATCATGTAGGAAAAAACCTTCTATTTGTAACTATATTAATATCCTGGGTCTTTCAGGGTTAACTATTTTGCCCATCTGTATCTATATCCATTTTGGCTAGTTTACGTCAGTTTAATCCACTTCACCCTATGAAAAGATCTCAAGCTTCAAGTATTTTAAGTATCTTTTGTGTGAATTCCAGTGTGGTTCTGTCAATGGGGCTGCTACACTGTGTTCAGAGTCAATAGCTCCTTTCCATCACAGCCAACACAAACTAGCTGTCTCATAGGTCAGTGCTCTTTAAACAAATTACTTGTATCCACAGAGCAAATGATTGTTAATTGCCTCCCACAAATCATACTATTTTTACTATGCTAAACTAAATGCTAATGCCTTAGTTAAATTCAAACCACCTGATCATTTCTTGTACATATTCAATTATAGTCCTTAACCACAGAGCTTTGTCATCATAAAAAATTATTAATAAAACACAGATAGTTAATGGTTAACATTTGTTGGGTAGCACTTAAAAAGAACACTTACTGCCATATTTTGGCATTCCTAGCCATTCTAATCTGTATGCTATACTTGCTTTTCCGTTCTTCCGTTATTCATTATCCATAAGGCAACATTCTATTTTTACAGTATTAGGTATTTATTGATCAGACCTTGGGCCAATATTGGTTGTCAAGAGGCCCTTAAAAGTAGGACAGATATCCTTGTTTTCCTATCAAGATAGTTCTTTCTAATATATCCTTCAAAGCTGATCAGCTAATTTATTTTTAAAAATGTGTTATAGATGATATTTTATAATTTTACATAAAACTCATTTTGCAAAAGCTGAGGTGGGAAGAACAGCATTATATTTCGCACTGTCCTTTCATGCATTTGTTAGATTCTCAGTACAATAAGCATTTCAATTAGGCCAACAATAATGAAGATTTTTTTTTTAAAAAAAATGGTTTGGTAACCTACCACAGTGATGGTATGTTAAAATTGTATAAAACAGCTCATTTTAAACAGCTGCAGTTCAAATAAGTATAACATGGTCATTGTTGTCCCTTTTCTTTTCTGTCTCAAAGGGGACCAGAAGAATGAGACATACCATTTGTGCTATTGCACAAGTAGACTATTTGTTCTAATCAGTGACACCCATTTACTAGAATTGCTTAAAATGAACTATACCTCATACAGAAATCGCACATTTAGAGTGTTCCATTCATCATCTGAAAATTGAGGGCCAGTAAACTTTTCTGTTCCTCCAGCGGGATCATAGACATGCATCAAAATGTTAAAAAATGATTGGTGAGAGAGAACTGTCACCCATTTATCAAAGAAAAGGAACATTATTTGCTAATTTCCCAACCAAGGCAGTGACAGGGTGCTTCGTCTTTAGACCCATGGTGACCAACATGGCCTTTTTGTTATTAGTACAAGTCAAGCGCTTTTTGGCTGTTGCTAACAAGACACATTTGTCTATCATCAGAGAGTGCTTTATTTTTCCCCCCAAGTAGCTGTGACCAAAGTCTGATCTCTGCATCACAACTGACTCCACTTCTCCAGTTGTGGCAGCACTGGGTAAAGGAGGAACTGATAAATCACAGAGTTGCTGCATCAAGGTGAAGTTATTGACTCAGTGGTACCAAAACTGACAAAATGTAGCAGCAAGGAGACATTCATCTTCTCCTTCCCCCTCCCAAAAAGGACAAAAAGGTCATTTACTTTCACTTTAATAATTGTAAAAAATTTGATCGCATGGAAAGTGCCTTTACTTTGTTTTCATTGAGATTTTTTTGGAAAAAATGTTTCTTCCCCTCTGTTGTACCTATGAAAATTATACATAAAATTATATATAAGACACATGAAATACAGTTTACTATATACCAAACAGTAAAAAATGTGTTTTTGTTGTCTTGGCATTTTTCAATGTTTTTTTTTAAAATAGTCCCACCATGGTTACACAGAACTTTCCAAATGTGCAAATTAATTTGTGAAAAGGGGCAAAAAGAAGAAGAAGAGGAGGAGGAGGAATATAAGACTGCTGTTGATAACTTTCACACCATTTCATAATTATGAATAAGGTTCATAATTATGAATAAGTGCCCCCTAAATTTGTGGTCAGAACATCACCAAAAGTCCCACGTTAGGCTCCATTCATAATACAAGCCCTATCCTTAGTGCTGCTGATCTATCGTGCTGCCGTTTTCTATGCAAGTATTTCATACCAAAACTGCTGCTTGCTGCATCCTATTAATCATACCTTGGATTGAACTACATATACATGAACCAGAGAGTTTGAAAACACAGGACGTGCTGTAAATAGAGATATAGGAAGCTGCCTTATACCAAGTCAGTTCATTGTCTATCCCAGTGGTCTTCAACAGGTTTATCGCAACCCAAAACTGGGTCATGAGATTAGTCCAGATGGGGCATGGCAAAGCTGTTGCTGCCGTATTGGGCAATTGTGAAAGTGGGTCCCATGTCGCAAGTTGGGAGTTTGAGGTGGGTCTGGACCAGCTGAAGACCACTGGTCTATCTATCCCAGTATTGTTGAAATTGAATGGCACCAGCTCTCCAGGGTTTCAGGTAAGGGTTTTCCAGACCTATGTGGAGTTGCCAGGGAATGAATCTCTGTACCTTACATGCAGGGTAGTTGTTTTAAAATGCAAATTGCATCAGTTGGAGGGGAGATGATAATTAATAGGATGAGAGCAGGCATGGAATTTAAGCCATTTCTCCCCTGCTGCGGTCCTGAAGAATTTACCTCCTCCAAAGCTGGAATTTGCTTTGGGGGAAATCTCCCATTGTTGACAATAGGGGATTTCATCCCAATGCTGTTACTAGTTTTTGAGGTGGGATTTCCCCAAGGAATGCAGCATAACATAAAAGCATTCATTTTCTTTTCCACGACTCTTCTGATACCATTAATTATCAGGTCAACAAGCTGACACAATTTGCATTTCAAAAAACCCCTGCACATTAGATGCAAAGATGCATTTAACATCATTTGTAGATTGGCCCACAGCTTGGGCCTTGTTACAGGTCAAGGAGCCAAAACTAGTATTTAGCAACATATCTGGTCACCATAGGTGACCAGGAATTTCATTCAGACAAGTGAATGGGCTGGTGGAAAGAGAATAGATCTCCCCATTACTCCTCTGCCAGTTTGCTGGGTTCCCCTGCTTGCTGCAGGGCAAAGAATAGCCCATCCCTCAGCTCTGTCCCTCCTTTGGCAGCTTGAGGGTAGGAGGCATAATTTTTTACTAGACTGCAATTCAGTGCTGGCTGTGGAGGAGGGGGCTGAGTATAGGAACACAGGCTACTTGTCTCTTAGGAAGCTATAAAAATAAGAAAATAAATTGAAAATGTGAAATTTTTGTGGGATTATTTCCACGGCTGCTCTAAACAGCAGTGAAACTTCTAAAATGTATGTGGTGTGTTGCATAAAGAACCTGGCAGAGAAAACCAGTTTCCTATTGGGTTGTATCCAAAGGTGTCCTTCCACCAATGGAATGGATACTACTAGTGGATCAAATTAGCCCTCCATGCACCTCCAAATATGCTCAGGAGAGCTGGGGGATCATCCAGAGAAGATTTGAGGGGTGGAAGGGAAGAGAAATGGTCACTGCATAAGCAGAAGCCTGCATAATGTTGGTTTTACCCCCATTGCATCTTGCGAGTCATGCACAAGTGACTTATAGCAGCATAAACCATACTGAAATGTTTTCCAAACATTTAGTCATAGGGACTTATTCCAATCAGAGACTTTAACAGCAATAAATTTAAAAAGGCACAGTGTGAGACATAGGGCATGGTTAGACGGGGCAATATCCCGGGGATCATCCTGGAATCATCCCTGTGCGTCCACATGACACACAGGGGATCCTGGGAGCAGGGAGGGATGATTTTATTTATTTATTTATTTATTTATTTATTTATTGCATTTCTATACTGCCCAATAGCCGAAGCTCTCTGGGCAGTTTACAAAATTAAGACAATTCAAGTATAAAACAACAGTATAAAACCATAATATAAAATACAATATAAAAGCACAACCAAGATAAAAACAGCAGCAATGCAAAAATACAAATTTAAAATCCAAATTTAAAACAACAAGTTCAAATTAATTTATAGACTGTTAAAATACTGGGAGAATAAAAAGGTCTTCACCTGGAATCTAAAGGAATATAATGTAGGTGCCAAGCGAACCTCTTTAGGGAGCTCATTCCACAGCCAGGGTGCCACAGCAGAGAAGGCCGTCCTACTGGGAGCCACCTGCCTCACTTCCTTTGGCAAGGGCTTGCGGAGAAGGACCCCTGAGGATGACCTTAGGGTCCGGGCACGTACATATGGGAGGAAGCGTTCCTTCAGATAGCCTGGCCCCAAGACGTTTAGGGCTTTAAATGTTAATCCCAGCACTTTAAATTGGGCCCGGACCTGGACTGGCAGCCAATGAAGCTGGAAAAGGACTGGCGTAATGTGGTCTCATCGGCCAGTCCCTGTTAGTAACCGTGCTGCCCTGTTTTGTACCAGTTGAAGTTTCTGGACCATTTTCAAAGGCAGCCCCATGTATAACGCATTGCAGTAATCCAAACAAGAGGTTATCAGAGCATGGAAAACTGTAGCTAGGCTATCTCTGTCCAGATAAGGGCATAGTTGGTCCCTGCATTTCCCCGGGATATGGCCCTACACATTTTTCTTGCTTTTCCCATGGTCCCGGGATAATCCTGAGACCACGGGACATGTGGGCAGCCATCCCGGTATAGTCTGGGCTCTTCATGAGTAAACATGAGGAACCAGGCACAGGGCATGGAGCTCTGCAAGTGCTCTGTGCCCATCGGGTGGGGGGAGTGGGGTCGGGGCTTTTAAAAAAACAACACTTACCTTTGCGCTGGAGCGCTCATGCGCTCCAGCTCCTGTTCCTTTTTTTAAAATGACAGGCGCGACGTCCTCTTCCTCCTGGGACGTAGCGCCATGTGTCGACGAGGGGAACGATCTCATGATCATCATATCACGAGATTATCCCCCTCTTCCACCCCACTTGTCTAGCCATGCCCTTAGAGAAGTATTTTCAGAGGTTACTGACCGATTTCATCTCATATGTCATACAATGGAATGTCCATAACCGTTTTATAAAGAAAAAGTAATTCTAAATGAGAAATATACCATTTTATTTCCAAATTTTGTCTTTAGGTAATCACAGGAAAACCCCAACACATTTTAAAGAATTTCAAGATCCCTGTGTGTAGCACTTAATTTTGTTGTTATAGAAGCCAGTGATGGCAGTCCACTTATATGGGAGAAAGTCAAGAGGAACACATGCAGTTAGGTGCTGGAATACCACCACCACCACCACCACCATATTATTTTTTGCTAATTTGAATCTGTTTACATTGTTCCAATTAATTTGGTAGGAGCCAATAACTTATGTGGGGGAAAGAAAACGCACTCTCATAATGGCTCAACCGATGAAGCAAAAAGCTTTTGCCATCCCTCAGTTATGTAGGTTCCAGGTTGACCTGGGGCATGTCTACACCATGCCTTATCCCGGGGATTGTCCCGGGATCATCCCTGTGCATCCACATGACGCACAGGGGACCCCGGGGGCAGGGAGGGAAGTCCCCTCTATTTCCCTGGGCTAACTGGCACGGCTTTTAGCCTGATTTTTCCTACGGTCTCGGGATCATCCTGAGACCATTTGAAGTGTGAGTGGCCATCCCAGTTTCATCCCGGCTCCTTGTGAGTAAATGCAAGGAGCTGGGACCTGGGCATGGGGCACAGAGCTCTTCAGGTGCTCTATGACCATTGGGAGTGGGGTGGGGCAGCAGGTTTTTTTCCCCTACCTCTGGCAGAGGGCACCCTTGTGCTCCTCTCCTGTTTTGTTTTGTTTTTTTAAATGGTGGCTGCACCATCCTTCTGGAATGTCGCGCAGCTGTCTGGACACCCAGGGAGGGTCGCGGAAGGCGGTAAATCCACAATTCCCCCCTACACCCTTGTGGTGTAGACATGCCCCTGGTGTCTAGGTGAGCCTACCCATATAAAGAGCCCACTTCAGCTTGTATCATAGATCACAATACTTTGTTTGTAAGAGAGAAAGAAACATTTCCAATTCCTTCCTCCTGTGAGTTAATACTATTTGATTCTGGAGGCCCTGGCCTTAATCTAGTTGCATATAGTAGTGATCTGTGTATGTATCTGCAGACACTACCTACCGTTCACATTACTGGAGCTCATTTGAGCAGGAGGAGGATCTGGGTTCAATTTCCCCACCTAGAAACAGCACTGTCTAATTGGTGCTGCATGCATGGTTCCAATATGCTATAAGAGTGTGTGCTGTTCTAGGTGCTGAATGTCACGATCAAGCCATGGGAACTGCACAAGAACTGCTTGTTGCCAAGATTCCTGATCCAATAGGAAATGCATTCGAGGATGTTTTCTTTGATACATTTAGTTTAATTTATTGTTCACTATGCATCCATGCATACAGTGCCTTTTGCTAGATTAGGACACGTCATGACTGCAGTTTGTGGAATTTTTATTATCATTGTACTACTTCAGCTGGGGGCAGGATGGGACTCAAAATATTTCAAGGACTACATTCACAGGAAGTGTCTGTTGAGAAGTATCAGAAGGTGCAAAATCGTCTGTTTTCATGGTGTATCGACACAAGGGTCAGCTGCAACTCAGTCCTTAAAATGTAGCAGGAATGTCTTTATCTAGCTATAATACCCATGGGAAGAGTGAGCACCAAATAAGGCCACAAATATGAAGAGAGACAAGCACAACAATGGTTTGCATTATTAAACTATATTTCAATTAGTGAAGCACCTTGGAGTATTTAATAGTTAAAGTAGAATATATTGTTTACTTTGAAACAGTTTTCATGTTTCTCTATCATATTAGTTAAATACTTTATCGTATTAGTAAAATGACAGATTATGTTAGTAAATATTCTGTCACATTAGTGAAATGTATTCTCAAAATGCCACACTCTATTATATTAATATACATATTAAACAGTGGTGGTTTCATGCCACAATATGAACATTTATAGTTTTGGGTACTTCTTGTATCTTACACATTCTAAGGGAACATAATTGTTTTAGCATCATTAGCAATGTGTCATCTTTGTGTAACGGGCTTGGTGTTGTCATCTACTGGGAATTCAGAATTCAGTGGCCTATTGAAACATTTTGGTTGTAATGTCCAAACAACATATTTGCTAGAGACATTTTTGTAAATGGTTGCTTTTTCATTTTTTACTTTAGTTTTTATTCTAAAAAATGCATTATAGCAAAAAAACCACCTTAAGCATAAGCATCCAAGCTATCTAGGAGATTATGCATACAGAATAGGCTTCCTTACTTTTAACCCTAACTGGATGAGAATCATGACAAAGCTACTGTATGGGAACTATATCTAGTCATGCCATCCTGTTATCCCTCCCCCACCAAAAGATGATCAGGGCAAAATGATATGCATGTTTACATGCACTAAGACTGCAACCATAAACACATTTACTAGCAATTCCCAATGAACTTAGTAAGGCTTTTTTTCTGAGTAAATATGCATAGGATTGTGCTGTAAGGCTAATTTTAAATGAGACATCTAAAGCCATGTATGCATTCCATGCATGTTCCATATTTGAATTCATTTATTACATGCACTGACCATCAGTGTGTAGAGTTAGCATCTCAGTAATCAGATTCCTTGTCTGAGCTACAGTTGATATAGCTAGATGATATAAATAGATCTTTATTTATTAAATTAATATCCTTCCCTATTATAAAAGCCTAGGAAAGATTAAAACAATCATTATTTCATCTTAACATGACAAACCATGCACATAAAAAAAATGTTAGTCACATACTGATGTGATGAGATGAACAGTTTGAGTGAGGTGGAGTTTTCAGATATTGAAGTTCTATACTTATCTATCGGTTGAACCTTAGTTCACTAGCTAAGTATTTACACTGGGTGCAGACTTATCTTACTGGAGGTCAAATGTCCATAAAATATGCCAGCTAAGAGGAATGTGCTAGCGAATGGATTAGCATAAGCATGGATTCAGCATGTTCCTGTTATGAATGATGAGAAATGGTGTATGTTCATCTATGCAGATATTTTTCTTCAGATTATAGTATTCCCACTTTTTAAAGTTTTTAAACTCCATGCCTGCCCAGAAAACATCAAGAGCACAAAAGAAAATTAGCACTGCCTGATGGGTTTTTGGGTTAGGAGCTTGAAACAATTTCAAATTTAGAAAAAAAGTGATATTAATTGAATACACAATAATGGTAATTTATACTTCAGTGTAATAGCAACAATTTGGAGAAAGGAGGAACCTATTTACTAATTTACATTGAACTGAATTTTCATTAGAGTCATTAATTTAGTTTGCTATAAGAGTTAGCCAAAATGTTAAAAGGTTTTACATCACTTCCAAAAGAAGCTCACTCATGCTCAGGCTTTAGCAAGTTTCCATGAAACGGGAATTCCATACAGTTCCAGAAAACAACAGTACATCCCTCTATGTGACCCTTTTTCTCGAGATTGTTTTGCAAAGGAAGTACTCAGTTTACTTCAAGAGATCACAATGTGATGTGGCTGTATAAATTAAAACACTGCACCTGGAATTGTTCTCAGAAAGCAATATGAAGCCCATGCAAATGCTGGAATGTAATATGTATCTGAGAGAGGCATCAAGAGCAGTCTTAAAATAATGGAAGTATGATAGGTCTGAATTACTCAAGAGCATTTATAGCCTTTTCACCAGATGGAGCTGTGAAAAGCTTTCCCGACTGCAGGCATTCAGGAAAAACCCAAGGCTATAAGCTTAAGCAAGTAGGAGACAGAAAGAGGGCTGGGCGAATTAGTATTAAAGTAGTTTTATAAATGAAATTGATCTGGATATAATGAACACCCAGAAGTATGAGCTATCCATACCTCAGTCCCTGACTTACAATACAGTATCAGTGGTGACTCAACAGCCAGATCACAAATAATCTGGGAGACCTCCCAGATCACAAATAATTCAGAACGTTTCCACCACAGATATCTCAAACATGGTATTAAAATTCAACTTTGATTACAGAAGTATAGGGTCACTTCATATGTTATATTTTTAGAGGTTCACAGAAATATTTGACATGTATCTATAAAAGTGGAAAACATGCATTTCTGAGTGCATGTGACAAAGGAGAGGGCAGGGCTATCACACTACCTCTCCTTGCATGTTTTAGTCCCAGATGTAGACCTGATTTGGCCTCATGTCTTAGTAGCAAATCAGCATTGGCTATTACATAATGTTAAGCAGACCTTAGGCATATGATATTGATGTGTTGTCACCACTATGGACACCATAGTTTGTGAAACTTTCTGAATCAACTCAGGGCCACATCACACATTGTATGTTTACCCTGTCTGCAGTCATCCTGGAAACCCCTCCCTCATGATCCATTTGAGCTGACACGAAGTGTGTTTCTAGCTCTCTGCATAGAGATTTGGAATTTGTCCCTTGCTCAGGTAAGCTTTGGCTAAGGTGCCTGAATCTTTTCCTGGGAGACAAGGACAACCAGTTGGATTCTTCAACCTAAATCATATTCATTTGGGCATCTTCCTGGACCAGTTCCCTTTAGCTGCCAAGTGTTGGAAGTGGGCTCCTTAGCCCTGGAGGCTAGCATCAGTCATGTTGATCTCTCTGTTGATCTTAGGAGCATGCCCTTGGAAAAGACCACACCTTGGAAAGAATGACCACCATCAGATTTGTTTGATTGGAGATCTGTTGCTGGTAAAGCAATAGAAGCATCTGAAGTGGACTTGTATGAAAAGGAGACCAAGCTACAGCATCCTGACACAATGCCACCATTCCCAGGAGTTCAACTAGATTCATGAGGTTGGCTTGCCAGTTGTTGTGAATCAGTAGCACTAAAGTTCTCACCTTCAACTGTGCCTCCTTGGAGAGGAATATTTGAGTCTGCACTGTGCTGATCACATTCTCACATGATAGAGTAACTGCTGTGAATTTATTGAGTTCTCCTCCAAACCTACAGACTGTGAAGCTGCAGACACATGATGGGCCTACCAGTAGCTGTGTCTCCCTCCTCAATTACTTGATCATTGAGATATGGGCATAGGAAGCAACAAATTCTGTATTCTCAAGTGAGCCACTAGTGCCAGTATGACCTTGATGAACATCCTTGGGCTGAAGGGCAATGTTCTCATACACAAATCTAACAAATCTTCTGTGGCTTAGACGAGTAGGTACAGATAGGCCTCAGACAGGTCTATGAAGGCCAAGGCTACGATAGACCTTCCATATAGTGCTTCTCCATCCAGAAAAGTATTTATGAAGGCATTTGTTCAAATGCTTTAGGACTAAAATCTGTCTTTTTTTGGACACTGTGAAAAAAAGAGAGGAAACAAGCCCCTAAGCTCCACTGCAGATTTGAGGCAGGCTGTACCACTCTGATAAGCAAGAAGCTGAGACAAAAAAGCTTTGCAATGAGAACAATCATTCCTGATACAGAAGTATTTCCGCCTCTGAAGAAGGCACAGGATGAAATGTGTTGGGCTTTTAGTATCCTACAATAAAGTTTCCCGTAAATCCCAGCACTGTCTTTAGGCTTTGCCCTCTTTTTCTTCACATCTGTCACTCTGATAGGTGCTTGGTGAGGTTCTTTGAACTTGGCGAGCTGGTAAAACTGGGTTTGCTAGATAGCACCAGGGTTTATCCCTTGGATACTTCCTCCAGCATCCAGGCATCTGCTATGGACAGTTGCCATCTTCTGAAGACATCCTCTTATCTAGCTTGTATCACACCTGCTGCTTCTTAATTTCTTGGAATGGGATTTTGACCTACAGTTCACAAATTCTACTTCTTGTAGGCTTGGCTGCATTTAGTGGAGGCTGGTGGCTCCAATTTCAGTGGGGCTGAGAATCTATTTTGGCTTTCAATTAGAACCAGCCAGAACTCTAAAAAAGCTATCCAAGTTGCTGAACCCTAGCTACAAAATGGGTTCAGCACATTAAAAAGTTCCTTTAGAGTTCTGGCTGGTTTTGACTGAAATCCAGACTGGAGTCACAGTCCCACTGAAACCAGAGCCATTGCCCTTCAGTAACTGCATTCCATATCTCTTGAACCCAGGAATTAGTAACCCTGCGGTTCCTTGGTTTTCTCTTTCTCTTGCTTTTTGCCATAAGCAAGGCTTCCTTTTTGCCCTTTGTCTTCAACAGCACCACATCCAGCAGTGCTCTGAAGAGTTTGGTACTTCAAAAAGATGGCTGTATGCAACAGAATTGAGATCCAGGACTGTTGTTCCAGCTATGAAACCACATGTTCTGGCACAATAGTAGATTGGAGGCTAATGCTCTGTCATGCAGCTGAATAGCATTTGTAGTGGCACAGTATCCACAAAGTCTGCCATCAAGACCGCATGGAGGAAAATCTTTAGTCTGTCTCTCAGGGTCTTGAAAACATCAGAATTTGCAGAGATGAACCCCTCCAATCATAGGTACTTTGCCCTCACAAGCAGAGAATTAGTTATGCAGGCTCTCCCTGTGGCCTCAGAAGTCTGGGTTAGGGCCATGTCTGACCGTTGGATACTTACATAGCTAGGAGAACCCCCACCAACTGCTGGAATGACAGCTGACAAAGTTAATGCAACAATGAGAGTATCTACTTGTAGAACTTAAAAACACTCCATAGTGGTTGAAGGCTACCTTATTTACTGTCCCCTGGCATGGTTGGGCCATTCAGAAATCTAAGCACCATAAGGGCTCGATTTGTACCTGTGGGAAAATTGAATGGTCTCTCTGGGGGAAGAGGTAGAGGCCTGTTGAGTTGCAGTGCCCTCTCCAGGTTATGACTCTCAAGTGAATTCCAGAGTAATGGCTTTGGTCAGTTTTGGAAAGTACTTGGAGGAGGAGAATAGTCACTGCTGGTCTCTATTAGGGCAGCCACTGCTTTCCCACCTGCTAAGAAGGACGGAGAAGTAAGCCATGCTTGCAACTTTGCATCAAATTCCCCCATTCCAACTGCAAGTGTGTACGTCATGGACGGATGCGTGCATGTGGACAGACAGTGCTCAAATGTGCTGCCAAAAGGATTTGTGTGTTGCCTGAACTGCCCCGGTCTGGAGCAATACACCTAAAAGGGGGGGGGGACCCAAGAGGCTGCCTTACTCATTATACCCTGTTTGGTTTCAAATACAATATTCCTTTTCCTTTGTCTCTAAGTGCTGGTAATTACAAGGGAAAGTGAGAAGGAAATGGTTTAGGAGGAGAAATTTGAAATTTAGTTAAAATTAAAAGCAAAGCAAGCAAAAATGATGATCTTGACAGAACTCCACTACCCTGGATTTCAGAGCAGGATTTGGCAGACTTCAGGCTAACAGGATCTACTTTTGTTTGTTTTTTGCTAGAACTCCAAGAATAACAAATAGGACCCAAATTTAAAAAAATAGTTTCTTATGGCCTGGCTTAGAATTAAGGCACAGTGTACTTCTAAAAACACATGCTCCATGCAGGAATTTGTTTTCAGTTCCAGAAAGGAGCTCCCTGTTCTTACTCACAAACCCATTCCTGACCCTCACCCCTCAGTACAGGCATTCCTAATTTCCACAGCCTAATTTGTTGTGGAGACAACTTTTTCATTAATTGCTATTGTTAATCTGTTGGGAGTGGGAAAGAAGCCATTGCTGATCTATTGCAAATAACCAAAGATCTAACAGTAGATCCAATCTATCTTGTGCCTATTCCCATTTCATAGGGCTTAAGCACTCCTAACTCTGTCCTAGATTGTGACTAAAATAGTTCTGGTTTCTTAGTAGGAAAAGATAGAACTTCAATATATAGGTTGTCCTTAGCAGTCCAGGGATATTGGTCCTGCTTCAACAAGCAAGAGACTTCTGATGAATGATGTGTTCAACCCCTCCATGCCTTTGTGTTTCCTATGCATCCCACAAAGCTTGGCTCACCCGGCCGAGTTCTGTGATTGAAATTCATTGCCAAATTTATTGAGAAATTAATGAGAAAAGCTGCAAAGTATTGACTTTGAGAGGAAAACACAACTCATCTTGAATGAGGAGGAAAATGCAGCAATAATTTAGCCACTATTGATTTTGCCCTGTCCATGTATTGATCTTCATTTTACAATATTAATTTGCACCTGCAATCGGCTGCAAAGGGAACAGATTTCATTTCTTTGCTGCGTTAATGTGCAAAGCATTAGGTGCTCTTAAGAAGTGGTGGTAGTAGAAGTCACATCAGAAAGTCTGGGCATTTTATTTGTGCTTGTTATTGCAATAGACTAAAAATTAATTTTTTTGTCTGACAAAATATTAAAGTGAAAAACCCTTCTCAAATGTATACCTCTTCTCAACCCCGTAGGCTGCTTTTCATCTGTGTGAGGAACAATCAGCAACCTGAAATTCCAACCACTTCTCATCATCATGCCCATATCAGTTCAAAGTTCATGAAATTTCTATGAGCATTGATCTCTACCCATTGATTTTTTTTTTGCAGCAGATCTTTGAAATTTTAATTTCCCAGGCATCTGAATTTCTTATAGATGAAATGCACTTGGTAGAGACAGTTGATGATAAAGTGGTGAACTTA